>NC_059269.1:10661128-10703628 GCF_017591435.1 Portunus trituberculatus | reverse complement strand
TTACCTACTCCTCCCTTCTCCCCGTTCCCTCCCTCGACCTTCTGAAGGGGCGCTTCTCTCCCCTTGCCACCTCCCGTCCATGTGAATTATCAAGCTACTCAAAGTGAAAGGAAAATAAAGTTGATGTACCCCTGCGTGCGCGGTCCTGTCTGTCTGTGTGTGTGTGTGTGTGTGTGTGTGTGTGTGTGTGGGGCGCCGAATAACATCAGCGGCAGTACTCTCTTAGCCTGCCAGTGCTTCATCAGTACCTGTCACCCCGCACGTCACTGCCAAATGAGCCAACGCCGACCTCAAAACAAGGGAGGTACCTCAGCAATCTTCCTTCCTTCCTTCCTTCCTTTCCTTCATTCTCTCTTCACCCTCAAGGAAATGTAGACGAGAGAAAGTGAGAGAAAGGGCAAACGAGAGCAAGAGCGAGAGAGAGAGAGAGAGAGAGAGAGAGAGAGAGAGAGAGAGAGAGAGAGAGAGAGAGAGAGAGAGAGAGAGAGAGAGAGAGAGAGAGACTACTACTACATATCAAAATCAAGATACATAAGGTTCAAGAATCACCTTCAATCTCTTTACATAGTACTCGTCTGATAGAGTGAGTTGGAAGGATTGAAAGAAGTCGGTGAGGAGAGGAAAGGAGAGGAAAGGAGAGGAGAGGAGAGGAGAGGAGAGGAGAGGAGAGGAGAGGAGAGGAGAGGGGGGACAAGAGAGCGTGTGAGGTGAGGAAAGGAAGGTAGGAAGGCCTAAACCTGACTGCTACATCTTAAATGAAGAGACCAGACAATCTATTTCAGCCAGAGACCCATAAGTCCTCCTAACTCGCCTGACGAAGTTATGAAAAAGGGTTAATATGGAGAAGTTTCTGTCGTGAATGGCTCTCAGTACCGGGACTTGATCTACAGTTGCTACTTACGTCCACCCGTTGAAGGTTTTAACTGCTCACGTAGAAGAATATGAAGAACACACACAGAGGGTATATATAATGCACTAGAGTTGGTGATGGGAATAAAGATAACTGAGAAAAAAAGGTAAAGGAAATGAAGTGGAAATTTCAAGAATAAAATGAACAAAGATGACAGCGGTAGTGATGGTGGTGGTGGAGGTGGTGGTGGAGGTGGTGGTGGTGGTGGTGGAGGTGATGATAATGGGAAGAGGATAAGCGCTTCAAAAGGCAAAGAAATGTGAAGCAAAAAGTGGCATAATGAAAGGAGGTGAATTTGATTAAAGTCCCATTATACGAAAGAGGAAGTGTTGAGAAAATGAAACGTAAGAGAGAGAAAAAAAAATATGGAAAGATATATGAAATGATAATGAGATTGCCAAGATGAGTTAGTGTGAAAGAAGTCGAGTGAAAAATATGAAAAGTGGATGGATGAGAATGCGAGAGCAATTTTACATAAAAGAAAAAAGAACAGGAAAAAAAAAGAAACTAAGTTGGAGATAAACAATTACGCAAAACAGATAAAACGACACGAAAAAAAAAAGAAATAAATAAATGCTGACCAAGAAATTTTAATACGATACATGAGGACACGCAAAATTCATCTAAAAAACAGCGGAGGGAGTGAAAATGCAAGGAGATACGGAGAGGAATGGAGAGTTCGCCGTGCCTCCTTTTCCCTGACGGTTTGTATGCTGTCCCTTCCCCACCCACACGGCGCAGGGCGGAGCGAGCAGAGGGCCCATCAGAGCCCCTTACTGCTCAGCGTCAGGCGTCACGAAGGGCACGGAAACAGAACTTCCCACTTCAATGGTTTCGACGGTCACTGACAAAAAATAATTTCTTTTTCTGGGCGTCCCGTGAGGCAGACCCGCTTCCTTCCTTCCTGCACGAGTGGAAAAGGTAGAAACAACAGCGCGCACGAAGCTCAAATAACACTATATGATTCAGGTAAGCTCATATATTATGCAAAAGGAAAGGGGAAAAAAAAAGTTATTAAATTATGAAACGGGCAGGTAGCACATTATATATTCATTTTGGGACGCTAGGAATCTAAAATTGAAAGCGCAAATGAATAAACGACCAAACTATAAATGAATAGATAAAAGTATACAGTAAATAAACAAAATAAATGAATAACAAAAGAATGAACAACTCCCTAAATTTCCTTCCCTGTGTATATGCATCGCAGTAGTGTGAGGGAGTGAACGGGGGAGCTCCACCTTTGCCCGAGTCCATTCTGTTATGACCAGCCCACCTTGAATCCCCTCGCAGGCCCGCCACTCGCCCACATCGACCACGCGCACCCGGCCTGCCCCACTAAGTCAAAAACACCACGCAGAGGTCCCACTGCGAGGCGAAGTGCCTTTGTTCACCCTCACTCACTCGTGGCTGATGAGAGAGAGAGAGAGAGAGAGAGAGAGAGAGAGAGAGAGAGAGAGAGAGAGAGAGAGAGAGAGAGAGAGAGAGAGAGAGAGAGAGAGAGAGAGAGAGAGAGAGAGAGAGAGAGAGAGAGAGAGAGAGAGAGAGAGAGAGAGAGAGAGAGAGAGAGAGAGAGAGAGAGAGAGAGAGAGGAGTGAGTGACAGAGACAGCCAACCAGACAGATAGATAGACATACAGAGAGAGAGAGAGAGAGAGAGAGAGAGAGAGAGAGAGAGAGAGAGAGAGAGAGAGAGAGAGAGAGAGAGAGAGAGAGAGAGAGAGAGAGAGAGAGAGAGAGAGAGAGAGAGAGAGAGAGAGAGAGAGAGAGAGAGAGTGACAGAGACAGCCAGCCAGATAGATAGATAGACATACAGACAGACATACAGACTAAGAGAGAGAGAGAGAGAGAGAGAGAGAGAGAGAGAGAGAGAGAGAGAGAGAGAGAGAGAGAGAGAGAGAGAGAGAGAGAGAGAGAGAGAGAGAGAGAGAGAGAGAGATGTAGGCGGAATTCATGAATGCGATATTCATTAGCTTTCTTCCTGGCTGGTCACAATGAAGAAAAAATCATTAAACCTGCATATACTCCAGCCAGACCTTCGTTAATTACAGACCCCTGCCAAGACAAAGAGCCGCAGCATTCACACAGCATTACTCAGCAGCTTATTACGCCCAAACTGAGTCAACATATCATTACATTGCATATACCATCATGTCTCCAGCAAGAATATTATGTAAGCGAGTCTAAAACACTTGTGGAAGACGGGAGGTCATGAGTGGTTCTCTTCTTGCTGCTACTGAATGCAAGTACTTCTAACCCCTGGAGCGCCTGAAGCATGTAGCAAGATGATATGTGCACCTTGAATTGCAGGAGCCAGGTAGGAAGGAGGCTGTTCTCAGGGCGTGGTAGGCATGGATGAGGCAAGGGGAGGAGCACTAGTGGAAGGGAAGAAAGAGAGGAACGGCGGAGTGGAAGATAGGTGGATGTAGGTAAGGTAAGGGATGAAGGAGGGGTGGAGAGAGTAAGGGAGGTGAAGGGACGGCACGTGAATGGATGTGCGGCACGATAGGTTGGAGTGAGGGAAGTTGAGAAAGATTAAAGGAAGAATAGGCAAAGGTGACTGGAGACACAGAAAGGTGAGTCAACGTGAAGGGAAGTCAGCAGGAACGAGAGAGAGAGAGAGGACCACAGTACTCACAGCTTGAGAAAATGAGTAACGTGAATGAAGATAACTTGGTGACTGTACTTTTATATTCACCAACGAACCACACAAATAAACACAAAAACTCATCTTTTCCTTCAGTTCTTCACCATGCTGTTACTTTTATCTATGCCTCTACCTCGCCATTACTAGAGTTTTGAGTCAGGCCTGAGTACGGGAGCTTGTGAAAATTCCATAAGCGCTGGTGAAAAAGTGACCCCTGACGGCCGAGCGTAACAGTATTAATGACCAAGCCACGCTGCGAGGGGAGGGAGCGAGAGCACGAGCTGGGCTGAAGAGTTACCCCCGTATTTACAAATCCCTTGCTCTCTCACCACGAATATTTTCCAAGGCACCAGAGGCAACTACCCGAGTTTTCAAGACAGTTTCTCCTTTTAATAAACTAGAAGTCTTGCCAATCTATCACCAAAACCATAAAAATACCCTTGAAAACACGAGATCTTCAACTAAGTGTTTGGAAAGCAGTGATGGTGAGAGAACAAAGCGTTTCTAAATACGGCCCTTAGCCAGAAAAGAGCGCCAAGCTAGAGGGAGAACGAAGGAGGGATGGTGAAGGAGGAGGGATCTTCTGGCCAGGAGGAAAGGAGGCTGGTCTACTGGGCTGGAAGAAGGATGAGCTGGCATCCAGGCGGGCTGCTATACTGGCTCGGAAAATCCTTGCCGCTGGAAGTGAGCCCTCCAGCCCCGCACGGGAATAACGTAATTACAAAACTTTAAACAGCGGCCAGTTTAACATCAAGGGAAGATTATTCGTTTTGGAGACATTACTCACGTCCTGCCTCCTTTATTGGGCTATCGAAAACAAAACCAGTGCCAGGGGGGAAGGAGGAGGAGGAGGAGGAGGAGGAGGAGGAGGAGGAGGAGGAGGAGGAGGAGGAGGGAGGAGGAGGAGGAGGAGGAGGAGGAGGAGGAGGAGGAGGAGGAGGAGGAGGAAGAAGAAGAAGAAGAAGAAGAAGAAGAAGAAGAAGAAGAAGAAGAAGAAGAAGAAGAAGAAGAAGAAGAAGAAGAAGAAGAAGAAGAAGAAGAAGAAGAAGAAGAAGAAGGAGGAGGAGGAGGAGGAGGAGGAGGAGGAGGAGGAGGAGGAGGAGGAGGAGGAAGAAGAAGAAAAAGAGGAGATCGAGTAACACATCAATTTAAACAATATACAGGATACTTTCCCCTCGTGACTGCAATGTACTTTAGCTGAAGAAATTGACCAAGAGCAAGCACATATTTAGGCAGCACTGCATGGAATGAGGAGGCAAGCTTCATGTCTTGGCCTCGAACAAGCTCTGCGTGCCGGAGGGTGATTATGACGCAATGTTCAAAGGGCGAAACAAGCTCCGTGGTGCAGCGCCTCAAGGGATGCACTGCCCTCATCTCCCAAGTTCGGTGGAAGTTCCTCACATTCGCGAAAGGTAAATTCTTGAAACATCAACGCCTTTATACACTACTAAATACTTTTAGTCTCCAGTCTTTTCCCCTTTCATAAAAAAAAACATGTTAATACCAAGTTAGATTCTTTTCCCCTCCTTAAGGACAAGTTTAACTTCTTCAATACTGAGACGCATTTTTACCTTGATTTTTGGATATGACTTGACGATTTTATTTACATTAGAAAATGTCTATGGAGGTCAGAAGATTAATGGCCACAGACTTTACTATTTCAATACCTCACATAAGTTTCTGAAGCTGTATAAAATCACCAAATAGTAACCAGAATGAATATGGAAACGTGGCATGGTACTGAAGGGGTTAAATACGTATTTTCCCCATATTCATTAGCTAATCAAGGTAAAGACAAAACGAATAGAAGGTGATGAAGTATGTACTTCACCTGTAGAAATTATTACGTTAAAGTTGATGAAGAAACCACACACTCAAGAGGGTGTATTTCAATTTACCTTGCTTTGTTTGTCACACACACACACACACACACACACACACACACACACACACACACACACACACACACACAGCGAGCGAGAGAGAGAGAGAGAGAGAGAGAGAGAGAGAGAGAGAGAGAGAGAGAGAGAGAGAGAGAGAGAGAGAGAGAGAGAGAGAGAGAGAGAGAGAGAGAGAGAGAGAGATTTATAGACACAATAATTGTATCTATAACAAAAGAGGGGGAGGACCAAAGACCGCATTAACTTTATACATAACCTAATATTCTCTTAAGACTCGATGCTGCCAGAAATCAGATGATCCAACGATAAGTAATGAAGTATTGCATTACGAAAATTAAAACGACCTAAAAAACAAAAAAACAAACAAAAAAAACATGAAGCTTCTGGTAGTCAATAGTAAAAAGTTGTATTCATTTTTCCTTCATTTTGGAAGCGAATTCTTTAACATATAGCGAATGAGATCCTTTGTCCCGAATACTACAATGGAACCTTCTCCCGAGCCACTGTGACCGTTCTCTCCAGTGTCTCGAGTGTCCTCAGACTTCGCGGATATGAACTGGTCCGTCTTAGTCTTCACGTTGAGACATAATTGCTATTTCACGGTTCCTTAATAACCAACTTTGCTCAACTTTTAATAGTGGGTCTGGGAGGCGCGTTTAAAGACTCTTCAGCTCATGTGTACAGGGGAATTTTTCAAGGACATAGCTCATTTGCAACCAGACGTAGGTACGTACTATGTGTAATGGACCCCTCCAGTACCATGACGCGTTTCTATATTCAAACTGATGTGGGGATTAAAATAGTGAAGACTGTGGCCATAAAACTTCTGCCTCCATAGACCCTTCCAAATGTCGATAAAATGGTTTAGTTGTACACAAATCTCAAGGTGAAAATGTGTCTCAATACTGAAGGGGTTAAAATTCTAACTAGACTTGAAGTAATGGAACGTCTAAAAGGCATATGGTATTCTCTATCTCTGTAGGAAGAGAGAGCTCTGTGCTTAAATGGCTGGATTGATCTTTCACCCACTTGTCCTTATCAGTAAATCACTCACTCCTACCTCAGAGGATCCTCGACCTGCTCCCAATACTATTCCGTTGTCTTACTTTACCTTCCTCCGAACTCAGGCAAAGTATGAGTGACGCATGCTAGTAACCTGATGGAGAGTGGTTCACGCAGACATACACCCTTTAGTTTCAGAACCCAGCTAATGGAAGGGAGTTAAAAGACCTTTGTGGATTAACGTTAGCCAGAAGAAATGTAAACCCAAAAAGAAATAAAGAAAAAAACAGAAAGAGAGAGAGAGAGAGAGAGAGAGAGAGAGAGAGAGAGAGAGAGAGAGAGAGAGAGAGAGAGAGAGAGAGAGAGAGAGAGAGAGATTCCTGCCAAATTTCCTGAGAATATATTTCACCCCTCTCCCTCCCTTCTCCCCTTTCTCTCCTCGATCACAGACCTATTACAGAGCATCTCTTGCACTGGCTGATAATTCACTTGTCAGCCTCCATTACACCTTCGTTACGCACACCCTAACAAATCTTGTCGTGATCTTCCTCCAAGTAGATCCCACTTGAGCCAATGACCCCACTTGTTCCCCTCGACTACCACCCACAAAACAATCTTGCCAAGCTTGCCACAGTGAACCCGAGGCAGAACAGAATACGACGCTTCGAGACTTAACACTTTACACTTTGAGAGATCCACATATGCACACTCATAGGATATTAACCCCTTCAATAATAAGACACATTTTTACTTTGAGATTTGTGTACGATTAGAAAATTTTGACATTAGGAAGGGTCTATGGAGGTAAGAAGATTAATGGCCACAGTCTTCACTAATTTAACCTCTTCAGTACTGGGACACATTTTTTACTTTGAGATTTGTGTACGATTAGACCATTTTATTAACATACGAGTCTATGGAGGTCAGAAGATTAATGGCCATGATCTTCACTATTCTAATCCCCATATAAGTATCTGAAACTGTATAAAATCACCAAATAGTAAACAAAATGAATATGGAAACGAGTCATGGTACTGAGGGGTTTGGAGTGAACATCAAAGCATTTCAGTACGTTTTTACTTATAGTATATTTTCAAATTTACTCCAAAAGTCCTCTAGTTTCCAAAATATCGAGCAGTATTCGAGTATTCGATCCTACAAATGCAGACGGGTTAATTTTCCATTCATTAGTGCCATTAGCAGAGGACGCAGTGTTGTCTTGTGGGGGAAGCGTGCCGTGAGCTCCGTGATACTTGATGTTGTTATGGTGTTGTGATGTTGTGACAAGATGCTTCCTGATTGAGTCTGACTTAATATTCCTACCCTGGATATTCGATGTCTTTCTATCTCCGTTTTTGTTTGCGTCTGTCTGTCTGTTTCTCTGTTGGTGGCTTGTTCTTGCTGCTAGTGTGTGTGTGTGTGTGTGTGTTTGTTTTGTTTTTCTTGCTTTATTTTTCATGTGTGTCTCAGGGTTTTTATTTAGTATGGAGCTGAATGTCTCACTTTAATAATTATTATATGAGAATGGTTGCGCTACACACAAATATTTCACCCTAAGTTATGTATATAATTGGACCATTTATTAATTTGTTTATGTATCTTACGTATTCCAACAGGATTGTGGTCTATAAAGTATCTATCTATCTAATTATCTATCTATCTATCTATCTATCTACCTATCTGTGTGTGTGTGTGTGTGTGTGTGTGTGTGTGTGTGTGTGTGTGTGTGTGTGTGTGTGTGTGAACGGGTAACTTACTACGGGTACAGCAGTTCTCTCTTCCCTCAGTGGTCCTTCGATCTTCTATTTTCAACACACGTACCTGGAAAGACATAGCAACATTAGTCACAGGGAAACATCTGTGACGGCGAGGTATGAGGGGCGGAAAAGAATAAACAAGTAAAAAATCAGAGACAAAAAGGTTAATATATAACTTCAACGTTCAAATTTAGTAGCTGATTTATACCAATGAAAATGTCAGTCACGAGAGCTCAAGATTTACTGCCTTTCCGTGTCTCGTAATTTTTTTTTTTTTTTTTTGAAGTATAAATTCATTCAACTTTAAGTACGCCTATAAACTCAAACAAATTGATGATGGCTGTTGTTAATGTGTGTCCGCCGTGCCTCTCTTATTAAGCCAAATTCCAAACAGTGTTATCCCGTGTTTTGGAAAGTTTAGTATACTTAGTTCACAACACAGAAAGCATCTCTTCACAACTTCCTACGCCGCCTGTCTCTTAGGAAACAAAAAAAGATAAACAGTTTTCATAAGACACACTTAGACAATCTCAAGCATCCTTCATATAAAGTTTAGGAATAGTAATAACCAGACTTGTCATTACGCTGCTTGTCCATGTTTCGTTAGCTTATTTAGTACCCAAACGCTTATCTCAGTAAAACCATGTAACACAGTAATATTTTTTCAATGCGTCCTTATGCCTTTTCGAGATACAGGCAATCGGCAAAGCGGTTCTGACAGCGTGATCAATAACAACCTAGCATGCAGTAGAGTAGGTCCGTGCGGGGCGACCAGGTTTTGTCTTCCGCACGAGTCTTAAGAGAACTCCGAAGTGAGACCTTAAGCCTGATGGGAACTTCATAGTTTCAGCCTTAGTTGTCTAAAGCTTTCTTTTACTTTATGTTTTACTGTATTTTTTTATCAATTCCTTCCTTACCGCGATGGTACTTACACAATTCACTAGTCAATACATTAACAAACTGTTACCACACCCAAGCTGCTGCTGTCGCTGCTACCATGTCTGTGATGATTGTAAAATTAACTATACTCGTAAACATAACAATTTCACACACACACAGACACACACACACACACACACACACACACACACACACACACACACACACACACACACACACACACACACACACACACACATCCCTTTCCAGCCCACAACACAGACGAGCACCATCATATCATTCACGTTGCCCATGTCAGAGCAGGAGTAGTGATTCAAATACTTTAGTTCCTGTAAGAGTGAGTGACTGCGTTCCTCTCGTCTGAGCGCCACCTCGGATTTAAAGCCTAATAAGATGATTGGTATTACAGGAATTCCATTCATTGTCTATTAGTCAGACAGGTCATGATGATGCATTATAATTAAGATTCATTACAGTAATCATGGCTAGCTGAACTGAACGTGAAAGTGGCGCTCTTTATTCATAATTAAGGACATGTCACCAAGCCAATCAATGGCGCTGTTAAACACTTTAATATCACAAAATTGAAACCGAAACTCACTTTCAGTATCAAAAGAACCCTTCATTTCTGTCACCTGTGTTTTTCTTCTACCAATGCGGGATCGATTTGAATTTTTGTGCTTCTACTATTTCCCAAGCGAATATTTGTAAATACTTAGATCACAGGATTCCTCTTTTACCAATACGTAATCGACTTGAATTTGTGTTTCTTCTGTTTCACAAGCGAATATTTGTAAATACTTAGATCACAGGATTCCGAGGCTTTCTTTTCTCACATTTATGAAAACTGATGATAATTACGTTACTTACCTCCGCTTTGTTAACCACCACCACTGCAAGTCAGCATAATTTTCCTGAAAGTTTCAGGGCCACAACAGCCATGACAGCCATTACAGCTTTCAGGACCATCACAGCCACTTCCTCTATTATCGTTACAACTACAGTTCCAGCAACACTAACCACTGCCACGGCTACCACACCACCACAGTCACTATTCCCACCACAACTGTCACCACAATAGCCGCACCTCACAGGCTCACACCAAAGCTTTCTCCATCGTCATCACCTACTCTCTATGAAAACGCAAATCCCACGAACTCACTCTCTGCTTCCTCTAGTCTCCACTTCTGGCCCTCACTCTGTTCTGTATCCCTTCTCTACTTTCCCTTCCAAACTCATTGCCGCACTGTCTTTGGTCGAACGCTGCACTGTGTTGACAATGTTTTTTTTCTTTTTTATTTCACAGTGCGATGAGGAAATCTATTTTATCTACAACTACGTGTGCGAAGTTCAACATTGCATCTGATTACAGTAAGTGAGTTTGCTTCACTAAGATTTATTCATTGAAATACATATTCACGTATCCACAGGGTGATGGAAAACCGTGTGTGGAGAGACTGTTACTGATGGAAACTCAATGGAACAGGACCGTGAGCGTGATGGGAAACGTGCACAGATGAATCAGGCACTGGTTCTTGAATACCTTGCGATATTTGTTCATACCTAACAGTTAGAACATAAGAACATAAGAAAAGAGTGATTCTGCAAGAGGCTGTCAGGCCCACACATGGCAGTCCCTGTATGAACAAAGTTACCTAATTCCATCTATTATCCCCATCCATAAACTTATCCAATCTTCTTTTAAAGCTCTCCTGTGACTTAGTACTAACAACATGACCGTAAGTCCGTTGTTAGTGCTGAGTTATTCAATTTGGGTACATAATACATGATTACTCCAACAATACTGGTTTTCTAGAGAAAATGATGGAGAGCTTTCAAAACGCATTCGACATTTCATTAGTGAGGACCGTAAGAACACAGCGTCAAGTGTGCTGGATGGTGGATAAGACGAGCTGTGGCAGACACGGCCAGATGTTGCCACTCGCGCTGACTAAAGACGGGAGGCCTAAAGAGCTAAGAGACAGAATATCATAGCACCATTTTGAAAGAGGAAAAAAAAAAAAAAAAATCCTCGGAAGATGATATTCAGAATTGTAGGTAAATATTGTGCGTCAGAATAAGATGAATTACCAGATTGAAGGAAAATATACCATGAGTAATAATGCCATAAAAAATCAGATTTATTGACCTAACTTAAAGCTGAGACAGACTAGCAAAAGCCCCACACTCGCTCTTTGTGAGAGAAAAGTTGAAAATTTCCACCACTTCAGAGAAAACTCGAGGAAAGTTGGAAATTATTCACACACACACACACACACACACACACACACACACACACACACACACACACACACACACACACACACACTCTCTCTCTCTCTCTCTCTCTCTTCCCTACACCCAGTACTAGCATGGATGGAACCAAGGCTGAAATGTGACACTCCCCGTGGTCTTCATGGTAAAAGATTCTAAACACTGATGACCTACTATGATTAACTACAAGAGTAAAATAGACGACACCAACGACAAGCCTCAAATACTCGTATAGATCTTAGTTCATAATTGAAATGCATATTCTAGTTACAATTCATTAACACTTCCCTGAAAAGCACTCTACGCCTCCCTACCATCCCCCAGGGCAGCTCACACTGGAATCCTGTGGTCTATAATGTAAGCCTTTCATTATTTCCTGGACTTGGTAAATAAGTCAATTCGATGCCTTGGAACGCTCGGCCCTAGGGTATTGATTCTGGCTTTCTGGGATCCCATTATTTGCTGGAACAGTTTGTCTTTAGGTTCCTATTCTAAAACACTTTCACGACGCAACTAACACTATTTGAAAAGGTTCTAGTTAATTAAAGGTACATCGGTTTTTCTTTGTGTGTTAATGGTTGACGAATTAACGTGATTTCTACGTTATTGCTCCCTTCAGTACTGGAACGAATTTTTATCATGAATTTTTGGTGCAATTAGATGATTCTATACACATTAGGAAGGCTCTATGGCAGTCAGAAAATTAATGGCCAGAGTCTTCACTATCTTAATCCCAACATAATTTTCTGAAGCTGGATAAAATCACCAAAACGTAAGCAGAATACACATTAAAACACGTCATGATACTGAAAGGGTTAAAAGAAAATACTCCCCTCAGAACCTGACCAGTCATTTCTGTGGCCGTAGAAAATAGTCATGGTGAGAGACTAAAGTGTATCTGAATACGACCCTTACTTAGTTCAGTGTGTACTACTGTTGATCTACGGAACTTAACTCTATAAGATATAAAAAAAAAAAACTCTAAAGGAACGAACACAGTAGTCCTCACGGAGTCACGACACACGTAAGAGCGTGAAATGTGTCAGAAATGCAATAAAAATCTCTCAGACGATTGTTATCATCACTCGGAATCAAAGTGTGTGTGTGTGTGTGTGTGTGTGTGTGTGTGTGTGTGTGTGTGTGTGTGTGTGTGTGTGTGCTTCGGTTTCTTTTTCTTTCTTTCTTTTATTCTTTCTTTCTTTCTCTTTTCTTTCTTTCTTTCTTTCTTTCTTCTTCTTTTTCTTCTTCTTTTTCCTGCTCTTCTTGTATTTTTTTTCCTTCTTCTTCCTCCTCCTCTTCTTATTCTTCTACTTTGTTGTTGTTGTTATTGTTGTTGTTGTTGTTGTTGTTGTTGTTGTTGTTCTTCTTCATCTCCTCTTCCTTCTTTATTTCTTTTCAATTCCTTTTAATCTCTCTCTCTCTCTCTCTCTCTCTCTCTCTCTCTCTCTCTCTCTCTCTCTCTCTCTCTCTCTCTCTCTCTCTCTCTGTGTGTGTGTGTGTGTGTGTGTGTGTGTGTGTGTGTGTGTGTGTGTGTGTGTGTGTGTGTGTGTGTGTGTGTGTGTGTGTGTGTGTGTGTGTGTGTGTGTGTGTGTGTGTGTGTGTGTGTGTGTGTGTGTGTGTGTGTGTGTGTGTGTGTGTGTGTGTGTGTGTGTGTGTGTGTGTGTGTGTGTGTGTGTGTGTGTGTGTGTGTGTGTGTGTGTGTGTGTGTGTGTGTGTGTGTGTGTGTGTGTGTGTGTGTGTGCTTGTGAATGTACATGTGCGTGTGTGTGTGCGTTTCAACATGAACACGACAACGGCTCCAACACTTGATGTGGATAATCTTGAGGAGTACCAGAGGAAGTGAAGACACTAGGCGACACAGTGATGATGTTGGTAGTGGTGGTGGTGGTGGTGGCGATGCAGCGGTGAGCAGGAAACCACCGGGGAGCGAAAAATACAAAGTTGGAAGAGTTGAAGTGGGTGATGTAAGGAATGACAGGACGGTGGATGACGGACAGGGTTATGCAAGAGGCGGAGAGTGAAGAGTGGAGGCAAAGCAAGGTAAGATGGAGGTAGAGAAGGAGAGCAAGAACAAGAACAAGAACAAGAGCAAGAGCGAGAGCGAGAGCGAAAGCGAGAGAGAGAGAGAGAGAGAGGAAGACGGAAATGTAAGGAGAGGAGAAAAGAAATTACGGTGAAGTGAATGGAGGAGGAGAAGGAGGAGGGGGATGAGGAGGAGGAAGGGAAGAAGCAGACAAGGAAAGGTGGCGCTGGAGCAGGAGGCGCGGCGAGGTAAGATTAGTAAGGAGAGAAAAGGGAAGAATGGTGCAAGGGAGAGAAAAGAGAGTTAGAGAGAGAGGTGAGGCAAAAACGTGACAGAGAGAACAGATAGGAAGGTGGAAAGACGAGACTGCATACATAAGTGGATGAGAAGGAAAAGAGTGTGGAAGGAGAGAGTAAAACTGTATTGAATGGTGAAGGAGAGAGAGAGAGAGAGAGAGAGAGAGAGGGAGGGAGAGGTGGAGCAAGAAACACGAGAGGAGAGGTCAGAATAGAAGGAAAGAAGGAAAAAAAGAGAAGAGGAAGGAAAGAGGAGAGAAACAGAGGCAGGAGAGAAAGGAGAGAAGTACAAAACAAAAAGAGAAACACGGAAGAAGAAAAAAAAAAAGAAACAAGGGAAGGAAAAAAGAGAAAGAGGAAACGGAGAGGAGATAGAATAAAATGACGCAAGAGAAAATAATGAAAGGGAAGGGAAGAGTAATGGAATGAAAAAGAAGTGGTGCAGGGAATTGGTGAGGGGTAGTGAAGGAAAGGAAAAGGCGTAGGGGAGGATGGGTAGAAAGAATGGAGGAAGGCAAGCGTGGTGAAGGTATAGAGGAGGAGGAGGAGGAGGAGGAGGGAGGAGGAGAGAGAACAGAATGAGTGAGGGATGAAGAAACATTGGTAGCAGGAGTGAAGAGTGGAAGAGGTGGGGAATGGGAGGGTAAGAATGGGTCGCTGGATTTATGGGGAGACAGAAGAGGAGGGGAGTGGGGCGTGGAGGGGTGTGGAGAGGGGAGGGAGAGAAGGAAGGAGATAGAGCACGGAGGGACGAGTGACAGCAATGTACGTGGAGAGAAAAGTGAGGAAAGGAACTGTATTGTAAGAGAGAGAGAGAGAGAGAGAGAGAGAGAGAGAGAGAGAGAGAGAGAGAGAGAGAGAGAGAGAGAGAGAGAGAGAGAGAGAGAGAGAGAGAGAGAGAGAGAGAGAGAGAGAGAGAGAGAGAGCACTTGATCCCTTTGAAGGAAGTAATAATCGAGATTGTCCACAGAGTTTGTTGTGTTACTGTTGATCTAAGGCTAAAGGTGGATGCTTATTCATCATTACTGTGTGTGAGAGAGAGAGAGAGAGAGAGAGAGAGAGAGAGAGAGAGACGATACATCTGACAGTAACAAATAATAACAATAAATCTATACATGCACCAACATAGCACATTTGAATGAACCCCAATGTATAGTTTTGAATCCACAAATTTACTAATCTCGTTAAAAAAACCCATTAATTTCAGGTCTACAAAACCTCAAATAAACCAAGTGCCTGATTTTTTCTTCTATACAATACCACAGACTTAAGAAAAATGGCGCTGATAACTCGATTTTCTTTTTCTCTCCCCAGGAAGGACCAAAGGAATTATAGCGTGCAGTATATTGGCAGGAACTGAGAGGGACGCTAGTGGCTCAACAATTACTTTCCACGGTGGAGTTTCAATAATTTTCCTCAGTTAACACATTCACCAGTTTTCCGGAGCAATCTGTTAGGGAGGGAGAGAGGGAGGGATGAAGAAGGAAGGAAGAGAGGAAGAGAAAAGTTACTGAAGAGGGAGGGAAGGGTGGTGCAGGAGGAAGAGGAAAAGGAAAAGTGGTGGTGAGCGGAAGAATAGTGACATGGTTGGAGGAGAAGGAAGAGGAGGAAGAGGAAGAGGAGGGCAGTGGAAACGTGATTCGGATTAAGATAGAAGAAAGGAAGCGGGAAGGTTTTTAAGCCATGGACGGAAGAGCAAAGGTGAGGAAGTATGGGTGGCAGGAGATAAAGCCGTGGAGAGCAGAAGGAAAGTAAGGTAAAGGGCGGTATGGCGGTGACTTCATATAAGAGAGAGATTTCAAGACATTTATCCATGTGTGGCTAACCCTTTCGAATCTGTAAAGGGACTGGCGACTGAGGTGGGCCTTTTTTTTTATCTCTTTGTTGTCCTTGGCCAGGTTTCTACTTACATAAAAAAGAGGTCAGCGAGGGACAACAATCACTCAACATTCACTGAAACTAATCAGAACTTTTACCTTCCAATGAGTCGAGTCCTGTTGAACTCCCCAGCTGATTCTTCCTTCACTTCCACACTCACGAGGTTAATCCCTTCAGTACCAAGACGCGTTACAATATACATTCTACTTACTATTTGGTGGTTTTATACAGCTTCAGATGCTTATGTTGGGACTAGAATAGTGAAGACTCGGGCCATTAAACTTCTGACCTCCATAGATGCCTCCTCATGTAAATAAAATCGTCTAATCACACCCAAAACTCAAGGTAAAAATGTATCCCAGTACTGAAGGGATTAACGACCATATCACCACCAGTTAGTGAAGACAATAGAGACAATGTGTATGGTATGCCATAAATGTATGTTATGAACGTATATACATGACTTAAGTAAGAGAAATGAAGATGTTTAGAGGGAAAATATAGATACATAGATACATACTGAAGAGAGAGAGAGAGAGAGAGAGAGAGAGAGAGAGAGAGAGAGAGAGAGAGAGAGAGAGAGAGAGAGAGAGAGAGAGAGAGAGAGAGAGAGAGAGAGAGAGAGAGAGAGAGAGAGAGAGAGAGAGAGAGAGAGGACGTGATTTTGGTCTAATAATCAGGAAAAGTCATAAATGCATACATAATATACTTTACATATATGCATGAATTATTAAATGCTACAAAACATATTTATACGTAATTAATCAGTTTAACATTTTTTCCCCATTAATTTGGTGAGATTGAAATGAATCACGCATAAAGGTAACTATGGAGCCAGAAACGTAGTGAATAATGGAGGTCTTATTGGCGCAGTGAGAATGAATAGTGGTGGTGGTGGTGGTGGTGGTGGTGGTGGTGGTGGTGGTGGTAGTAGTAGTAGTAGTAGTAGTAGTAGTAGTAGTAGTAGTAGTAGTAGTAGTAGTAGCAGCAGTGGCAGCAGTAGTAGTAGTAGTAGTAGTAGTAGTAGTAGTAGTAATAGTAGTAGTGGTGGTGGTGCTGGTGGTGCTGGTGGTAGTGATAGTAGTACTAGTAGTAGTAGTAGCAGTAGCAGTAGTAGCAGTGGTGGTGGTGGTGGTGTTGGTGGTAGTAGTAGTAGTAGTAGTAGTAGTAGTAGTAGTAGTAGTAGTAGTGGTGTTGGTAGTAGTAGCGGTGGTGGTGGTGGTGGTAGTAGTAATAGCACTAGATATATTCTTTTTTAATGTTATGGCCTTTAGCGCCTGTAGGTATACTTGAAGAGTATGTATAGGAAGAGCTGTTTAACTTTCAGCCATTAGTGGTGAAGGCACTTTTATTTATAGTGGTACCCATATTAGGGACCCATATCACCACCCAAGCGCATCTTTGGTGTAACCACCTAGAACCTGGTTATCATGGTGACATGAAGGTAACTTTAAACCACTCGACGAATGGTGGTATTCGAACATACGCGTGGATGTCTGCCCGTTCCCACGCTCACCACCTTATCCACTACGTCATCGTAGTAGTAGTAGTGGTAGTAGTAGTAGTAGTAGTAGTAGTAGTAGTAGTAGTAGTAGTAGTAGTTGTTGTTGTTGTTGTTGTTGGTGGTGGTGGTGGTGGTAGTAGTAGTGGAAGTAGTGGGTGTAGTGGTTGTGGTGGTGGGTGGTGGTGGTGGTGGTGGTGGTGGGTGTAGTAGTGGTGGTGGTGGTGGTGGTGGTGGTGGTGGTGATGGTGGTGGTAGTAGTGATGGTGGTGGTGGTGGTAGTAGTAGTAGTGGTAATAGTGGGTGTAGTAGTAGTGGTGGTGGTGGTGGTGGTGGTGGTGGTGGTGGTGGTGGTGATGGTGGTGGTGATCGTTCTCCGGATTTCTGAAGGAGTTGCGTCACGTTCTCGCAATTATTATTTCTTGTCAAGTGATATTCTTAAGTGATTCTCTTAAGTCGGTACATTCGACAGGTTTCCAATGTTATTATTTCGTAAGCCAACACTTTGAAGACCCTAAAGACACCCACAGGACTTTCCGGAATGCCTTTCTTTCAACCTTATATAAAATGTCATTACTTTTTCACTTCTTCTTGAGCATTTTTTCCGAGTCACACTAAACTTAACGTACTCTGAAGTGAATTAATGGAAGAACAAACTTGATAATAATTCAGTGATCGCGTTTATCATTATTTTTTTTCGTTTCTTCTCACAATGAACAGTATCGTCACCATCACTTCTCGTGGATCTAGTGTCCTTGTCCCGCCTCTCCTCTCACACTCGAGTGGTCCTGTCACGCTGCTTAAAGGGTCTTACGGCTCCAGGGCTGAGGGTGTATCGGACAGCATCGGCATTATAAGAGCTTTTTGAATGGAAACCTCTCATAATTAGAAGGAGACTTTTGCTGTCTATTAACCACTTAAATACTGGGACACATATTTACCTCAAGTTTTGGGTATGATAAGACCATTTTACTGACATTAGGGAGGGTGTATGGAGGTCATAATATTAATAGCCACAGTCTTCATATTTTAGCCATCCACATGTCTCTGAAGCTGTATAAAATCACCAAATAATAACCAGAATAAATATGGAAATGCGTCATGGTACTGAGGAAATTAATACATAAAAGTTAATATGAATGAATGTTCCTGTTTTGATCTATTGTTGCTGTTGTGTTTGTTGATTACATTCGTGGTGTTGCTATTGTTGTTGTTAATGTTGTTCTTGTTTCTGCATTTTCTTTAACTCCTTCAGTACTGAGACGCTTTTTTTTTTTATCAAGGGGTTTGGGTACATATAGATTACAAGTATTTTATTTACAGAAGAAAGTGTCTATGGAATTCAGAGGATTACTGGCATGTCTTCACTATTCTAATCCCCCACATGAGTTTCTGAAGCTACATAAAATCACCAAATAGTAAGTAGAATGAATATGATGATGCGGCATGGTGCTGAATGGGTTAAGGGCCACGTTGATAGTAGAGTCCAGTTGTGAAGTGTATCAACTCATTATAACAGCACTTTGAACTACAAATACCCAAGCAATATAGAGTTGTTCTACTAATTAGCAGCTTACCGTACCATCCTGTGATGACTTCAAACGGAACTTATTTCCCATTATGAAGAAAGCAACTAATTACGAATGGATATCATCTACGAGAACCAACAATCCTTTGATAAGTATTCAGCTCACGAACAGTAAAAGATGTGGAATAAAAAGCTATCAAAGGAATGTGCTCCACGAAAGTCATTGCAAAGATACACCAATATGAACCGTTCAGAGAGAGAGAGAGAGAGAGAGAGAGAGAGAGAGAGAGAGAGAGAGAGAGAGAGAGAGAGAGAGAGAGAGAGAGAGAGAGATATATATATATATATATATATATATATATATAGATATATATATATATATATATATATATATAGAGAGAGAGAGAGAGAGAGAGAGAGAGAGAGAGAGAGAGAGAGAGAGAGAGAGAGAGAGAGAGAGAGAGAGAGAGAGAGAGAGAGAGAGAGAGAGAGAGAGAGAGAGAGAGAGAGAGAGAGAGAGAGAGAGAGAGAGAGAAAATCAATGATATATTCATATACTAAGAAAAACACTTCCATGCTGTAATAAATCCATTCCCCGAAGATGTAAAAGAGATCGGGTATTTTTTATGCGAAGGAAGAATGAACCGCGGTCTTCATCAAAGCAAAACAAAGGAGAGCTTGCAGGCAAAACACTCCCTTCTGAAGCGTTCCAAGTGTTTGGTGACGCCTTCCCTTCATTACAGGAAGTGGGTTACATGCATACATACGTTACTATATCAAGCATTCTACAGTATCATTCACCTTACCTGTTGTGTATATCTAGACAAGTGTGTAGACTGGGTGGCAGGGAAACACAAGTTGATGCACTGAAGATTATAGTACATACTTTGCATCAGCTTGTTTCCCTTTCACAAACTCTACACATCTTACCTGTCCCGACTAACAAAGCTGTGAATGACAATATCACACGCACGTACCAGCAACATTTTATTCATCATTATTTTGTTTTATATTAGCAACGAATTAATAGAAAACAGAGAATACAGGTGAGTTGATGTTATCTTGAGCAGAGCAAATTATTTATTCCCTTTTTTTTCGTGAATAACTCTCTGGGAACCTTCAAGGGGACTGGCAAGTAAGTGGGCCTTTTTTTTTTTTTAGTCTTATGTTATCCTTGGCCTGTTTTCCTTTCTTACATAAAAAAACTTCTAAAATACCGTTCATCTTACTTCTCCCAACTGAGCAACAAAGCAGTGAATGAAGTTATATCACACGCA
The DNA here is from genome assembly GCF_017591435.1 of Portunus trituberculatus. Classification (NCBI taxonomy): domain Eukaryota; kingdom Metazoa; phylum Arthropoda; class Malacostraca; order Decapoda; family Portunidae; genus Portunus; species Portunus trituberculatus. The sequence continues at coordinate 10,683,735 of NC_059269.1, read as the reverse complement.
CGTACCAGTAACATTTTATTCACCATTATTTTCTATTATAAGCATTGAATTAATACAAAAGAGATTAGAGGCGTGTTGATGAGATCTTGAGCACCTGTGGCGTTAACCTACACGCAAATCATTTATCCTTTTCTTTGGCTAACTCTCTCGGACCTGCAAGGGAACTGGCAACTAAGTGAGATTTTTTTTCATTTAATGTTGCCCTTGGCCAGTTTTCCTCTCTTATATATATATAAAAAGTTGTCTTCACTCGTGCACTGAAGACACACGAACAGAAAAAGAAAAGAGAGACAATAAATAAGATAAAATAAGTCAGTGTAAGGAAATATAATTACAGAAAATTTGGCGGTTGAAGGCAAAGATACAAATTATATAATTGTCAGTTTCACCAAAGGAAGAGGGAGACAGTAAATAAGCTAAAATAAATCACAGTAAGGAAAGATATGTAAAGAGAATCAGCAGTTGAGGAAAAAGATACAAATTACATAAAGACACACAAAAAGGGTAAACAAGTCAGAGTAAGGAAACATAAGGTAAGAAAAATCATCAGTTAAAGACAAAGATACAAATGATATAAATGTTACTTTCACCGGGGCGACGTATACAAAAATAAGTACGGTAGTGGCGGCAGGAAGGAGGCTCCAATTAGGGTGTAACTTTGGGAAGGCTATTGAGGAGGCCACAATAAGAGCGCAGAGGAGCCTTTCAAGGTGTCGTGGCCAGGTGACCCCGAGGCGCGTCCACCCCATGCCACCCACCCTCACCTGCCTCCTAATTACCCTTACCTTGGGGCCCCTCACTCTCTTCCCTTCCCATACATTTTATCTGTGTAATTCCAGTCCCCTTCCACTCCTTCCCTCGAGAACCGTCTCCTGCTTTCTTTTTTTATTAATTCATTCCCATTGATATTAGCCATTTAAGACTTTAGTTTCATGTCTTGTTTATTACTTAATGTTACACTTTCACTTTCACCGTTGCTGATATTTGTTGATGTGATTTTTATGTGTTTTTGCTGTTAGTCTCGGTTTATGAGCTCAGAATTTTAAGTTTGTTTTCTATATAAATGTTAAATCTTCATCAAGATCTCCAAAACACCTTCCAGTATTTTTTTTCTTCCTTGCCCTTCCGCCTCCCCTTCAAACTGATTCCTTTAACCAATTATTACCGTCATGATAACTCTTTCCACTTACCTGTGGAATGCCCTGAAACGTATCACTTTATTCAATTCTTATGATTTTTCTTATTTCAAGCTGCATGTACTGCACTAAATCGATTAGTCTGAAAAAGAGATGGGGCTTGTGGCGGCAAATCATCCACGGGCGGTTACTGAAATCTTTGTATGTAATGAAAAGATAAGAACTTATAATACTGTCTGTTTTTAGCGTTAGCCAGTACAAGGAGTCAAAGAGCAAATGCGTTCAATGCAAGGTTAATAGATGAGATAAAAGGAGGGTGCAGGTAAAGGAAGATGGAATATGTATACGCATGAATGCCTGAGATTGGGACGATAGCTGTAAGTTAGAATGCCGCTGGTCTTGTTGGACGGGGAGGGAGTATCTGTCTATGAAACTTGTGCAGCAGAGTTTGGCATTGCCTCAGTTGGGTCACTGTTACGGGTTGTGCATCACAGGTGTCGCAAGGCGCACCTGCACAACAAGAGGGAACAAACCAGACTACAAACATGGCGCTCTCCGCCGTACAGGTGTGTGGGAGCATGAGGTGCGTGTCTGACTTTAGTGAGAGTTGAAATGAGGTAATGTTGAAGTTGCGGTGATGGTGTAATGTGGTTAGCGTGGCGGTGGTGTCGCCAGTGTGGGCAGGAGTGACACTTTATCAGCAGCAGGGCTGTGTTGTCGACGGTAGAGTGGTGTTGGCTGAGGGTGGGATGCTCCCCGCGGGTTGAGGTAATGAGGGAAGGTCTGAGAGGCCGCCACAGGCCTCCAGGGACCAGAATCATCTTTGCTCCCCTCCAGTGAATTAACTATTGATCCTCTTTACAGCAGCCGCCGGAGCTTGCTACCTGGCAATAGCCTGATGCAACACTTCTTCATTTACTGTTTAGAAAATATAAGCGGGCTTATAAGTAGTCACTTTCATTACGTCGCTGCACTTTACACCGCGATATGTGAGCGCTTGTGACTGACGTCAAATTGAAAAACAAAGCACACAATGTTCCGTGTGATAAATTAATTTAATCAAAATGGACTTAAGGTGAATTTAATTCGCAAATCTGCAGCACAACTGAGCACATTGCCCAGAGAGGTGTAGGATTTGACCGAGATTCTTTGGTGCAGCTTTCCTCCTTTAATGAACAGGTAAGGAAGGTGGAGAGAAACTCTCGACATGCAAGGGAAACACAACAAAGGCAGCGCTGCCTGCTTCATCTATTAATTTCCTGCACAAGCTCAACATTTTTTTGTATTAATTCTTTAGTTTATTTTTACTTTAATTGTTCACTCCTCATACAGCAGAAAGTTCTCAAACAATTTACTTATTCAAGCATTCTTTAACAAGCAGTCACTAAACTACCCTAGCAGCGAAAATGGTATTGGTCGTTATAGCTGAAGATGCACGAAATTTTTGCCTGTCAGGAGTCTTACCTTTACATTACGGAAAGAAAAGAGAGGCACACACCTTTTCCGTGACTGAGCTCAGGCTGAAGGCTCTCGTGCCGTACCACAACCAGTAGTTGAAGTACATCTTGATAGGGATGTGCCGGTGACACTTCCGTGAGGCTCCGATAGTCACCTTGTACCTCCGCGGCACAGAGCTCCTCGTCTCTTTTCTCTTTGGTCTAGCCACGTGACTTGCATACATGGTGGATTTCTTACACAGGAACCACTTTCAACTTTGCATTCCTCTTACTTTTAAGAATGTTTGTTGTGTTTGAAGTGTATCACGATAGGAGAATTGTTTATCAAAAGAACATCAAAATGTCATCAGAGTGCGCAAGCCGAATAGCGCACTGGGGAATTGTGACAGTATTATTGTTATTATACTATAGAATTTTTTAGAATTAGCAAAATGTCACTTTTAGACCACCGGGGAAAAGATGCTTCGTACGCTCGGACAGATGGTACACTGAGAAAAGAATCTGCGAACCTCCTTGTTTAGCTGGTCCACACCACCAACAGCTGGGAGGAGGGAAGCAGCTGGGGAGAAACTCACCTACCAGCAGGGCCAGCTGGATCCACAAAAGAGCTACATGTGGTGGCCAGGGTGACGCAGGACAAGCTTAAAGGAAAGTTGATGACAGGTGACATCAACAAAGGAACCCAGACGCGGAAGGAGAATGCAAACTTGCAGGTCAGAAAAGGATGATAGAATCATCATACGATCAAACTCTCTCTCTCTCTCTCTCTCTCTCTCTCTCTCTCTCTCTCTCTCTCTCTCTCTCTCTCTCTCTCTCTCACACACACACACACACACACACACACACACACACACACACACACACACACACACACACACACACACACACACACACACACACACACACACACACACACACACACACACACACACACACACACACACACACACACACACACACACACACACACACACACACACACATACACATTTTCACGCAAATTTCATATGAATTCAAGACCTCAAAGAAAACACTGATTTCCTACCAACGTTCCCAAGAGGCGGCAGCTTCAGGCACGCGAGGGAGTTCTGTCGCCGAGGAATTGTTTGTCCTTCTCATAGAACTCGCTTTTTGTTTTATCTGTCCGCTGAGCTCCTGGCCCCTGGGGGAAATAACCATGCAAACACACACACACACACACACACACACACACACACACACACACACACACACACACACACACACACACGCAGGCGAGACCACGGTTACTACTTTTTTCTCACCTGTGTTTTTGTTGACAGTGCGAGGAGAGCTAACATAACAGACCACGAGGAAAGAAACCTAACTCATCCCAGCACAATGGCGTTCACATCTCGACCTGAGGAAGGAGGCGGGCACGATGGAAGGAAGGCTACTGACGATACGTGCGAAGAGTAATATTTGCATTGTAAATTGCTTACGTCTCCTCACCCAAACGCAATTTTCTTCACTTCTGCCACTCTCGCCTCCTCTCTCTTGGCTTATGTTATTATTCTTTTTTTTTCCTTCCTTCTTGAGTGTGCTGTCTGGAGTCACGCGGTTGGCCTATCCGTCCCTTCAACTACCCTGTCTTGCCAGTCATGACTTCAATCACCATATCAAATACCTTTATTTCTCCAGACCCGCATCCTCTTCCACCACCACCACCACCTCCTCCTCCTCCTTTTCCTCCTCCTCCTCCTCCTCCTCCTCTCTTCTTTCTCCTCCTTATTCTCCGCCTATTCAAATTCTGCATTGCCTTATTTCTTTTCTCTTCATTGTAGTAGTAGTAGTAGTAGTAGTAGTAGTAGTAGTAGTAGTAGTGGTGGTGGTGGTGGTGGTGGTGGTGGTGGTGGTGGTGGTAGTAGTAGTAGTAGTAGTAGTAGTAGTAGTAGTAGTAGTAGTAGTAGTAGTTGTTGTTGTTGTTGTTGTTGTTGTTGTTGTTGTTGTTGTTGTTGTTGTTGTTGTTGTTGTTGTTGTTATTGTTGTTGTTGTTGTTGCTGTTGTTTTCTTAATCTTCATCGTCTTTGTAATAGTAATAATAATGATAATACTACTATTAATAAAAAAACAACAACAAAAACATCACCATTAATAACAAAACTACATCTAAAGCTACTATACAACTACTATACCACACTACTATTATACTATCGCTTTAATACTATCTACACATCTGCCATTGTCCACATAAACTTGTTACTTCCAGAACAATACTTTATAACCTGTTACGTCTTACACCGCCCTTCGTGTACAGTGGTCCACCTCTTACATTTGACCTCCACGTCTGTGAGTTAGAAGTGAGTACGGTAGAGTATGTCGGCTGGGTGTCCTGGGCGAGGTCTCCTGTGGTTTATGCCTCCACTAGAAATTCAGTCTCGTGGTAAATATATTCATGAGTCTCTAGCACGGGTAGTAGTATTGCGGAGAGGGTGGTAGAAGGGCGAAGAAGAAGGAGGAGGAGGAGGAGGAGGAGGAGGAGGAGGAGGAGGAGGAGGAGGAGGAGGAGGAGGAGGAGGAGGAGGAGGAGGAGGAGGAGGAGGAGGAGGAGGAGGAGGAGGAGGAGGAGGAGGAGGAGAAGGAGAAGGAGAAGGAAGACGAGGAGGACGAGGAGGAGGAGGAAGAAAAACGAGTGGAATGGTTCAGGGAGAAGGAAAGAGGGTATTGGGAGTGTTCAACATGGATGGTGTCGATTGGGATGGTGAGGGAAAAGGAGTCGTGGAGGGAAAAAGAGAAAAAAGAAAGTCCAGGTGATGCATATCGGCTCGTGTTCGCCTCTTATCCCGGTAAGCAGCTTACACGCCGGGGCTCAGAGGACGCAGGTCACACCACATACAAAGATATTGAGTCGTGGCGCCGAGCTGGGCATTTCATTCATGTCTTTGTTCCGTCTTATCCCCCGTGACTTATCTGACCAGCTTCTGTACCTACATTTCCAATATTCAAACTCCGTACACTTTATACAGTTCATATTGTTTCTTGGGTATGTTATTTTTCTCAGTAGGAGGACGATGGGAGGTAAAGGAGGGGAAAAATGGAAGGAAAAGCAGGTGGGTTTACTGGTTTGGGTATTTCATGAACTATTAACTCGAGACATTAATGTTATACAAAGATATTGAGTCGTGTCTCTGTCTCAGTTCCGTTTTATCCCCGTGACTTAATCTAACTTCTGTATCTACATTTCCAATATTCAAACTCACATCGTGCACATTATATACACTTCATATTGTTCCCCTGAGTAAGCAGTTTTTCTCAGTACTCACAAGATGTCTCTTCCTCTCTCAGCATTTAGGTTACTCGCTTTCGGCTGTAATATCTCTGTTTCTTTACGGAGGACATTCTCGTACCCGTTTTAATATTTTCTGCTCCGCTTCCTCCAGTTATATACAATTTTCCTTTTCTCTTTCTCCTCGGTTCCTCTCCTGTTGGTGCCTCTCTTTCTTCCTCCCCTTTACAACGTTCCCTTTCCTCCTTTCATATTATTTTCTTTATTTTTTCCCCTCCACTTGTAACCCTCCTTGCATCTTCTTCATCTTCATTTCTTCTCCCTTCCTTGCCTCGTTCTTCAAGATGTAGTTACAAAAGGAGCGTGAGAGCTGCTTTCAGTCTCCTCCTCAGCTTGTGGAATATTCCCTGACGGAGCAACGCCTCTCCCTCTCTCTCTCTCTCTCTCTCTCTCTCTCTCTCTCTCTCTCTCTCTCTCTCGGGTATCCTGGAGTGATGGCCGCCAACGAAAGGCTCCACCATTAGTGCGCAAACACCTCAGAAAGCCAGGGGTGAACACCATACATTTAGCTCGTTGAAGTAAATCCCACCATAAAATTTCGACGTGTCTTGATAAAATTTCGGGTGAGTGTTGGTCTCTCTCTCTCTCTCTCTCTCTCTCTCTCTCTCTCTCTCTCTCTCTCTCTCTCTCTCTCTCTCTCTCTCGGTGGCTAAGCTCAGCAGTGTGCGTTTCCTTGTGGGCCAGAGTGTCTGCCAAATCTGCACCTGGTTTTCTTTTTCCCACACTAAGTCTTCTTAAGTAGCCAACTTCTTTCAGCCAGTATCCTTGATTAAAAAAAGACGTGATGGCTTACTGCTGTTTCCTCATTTTTTCTTTCATCTTTCGTCTTTTCCTCACTCGAATTTTCTTCTTTCAAATTTCATGTTACATATAGTTTTTACACTTGTTGTGTTAACCTGTACAGCCTTTACGCTACACCTGAGATGCTGCGGGTCGGCGTGACAGTAATCCTTGTCTGCAAGGCTCGAACTTTTTGATCTCTCTCTCTCTCTCTCTCTCTCTCTCTCTCTCTCTCTCTCTCTCTCTCTCCATCTCTTATTATAGCATTATGATTATTATCATTATTATTATTACTATTACATTATTAGTAGTGGTAGTAGTAGTAGTAGTGGTAGTAGTAGTGAGTGGTGGTAGTGGTGGTGGTGGTGGTGGTGCAGTGGTGGTGGTGGTGGTGGTGGTGGTGGTGGTGGTGGTGGTGGTGGTGGTGGTGGTGGTGGTGGTGTGGTGGTGGTGGTGGTGGTGGTGGTGGTGGTGGTGGTGGTGGTGGTGGTGGTGGTGGTGGTGGTGGTGGTGGTGGTGGTGGTGGTGGTGGTGGTGGTGGTGGTGGTGGTGGTGGTGGTGGTGGTGGTGGTGGTGGTGGTGGTGGTGGTGGTGGTGGTGGTGGTGGTGGTGGTGGTGGTGGTGGTGTGGTGGTGGTGGTGGTGGTGGTGGTGGTGGTGGTGGTGGTGGTGGTGGTGGTGGTGGTGGTGGTGGTGGTGGTGGTGGTGGTGGTGGTGGTGGTGGTGGTGGTGGTGGTGGTGGTGGTGGTGGTGGTGGTGGTGGTGGTGGTGGTGGTGGTGGTGGTGGTGGTGGTGGTGGTGGTGGTGGTGGTGGTGGTGGTGGTGGTGGTGGTGGTGGTGGTGGTGGTGGTGGTGGTGGTGGTGGTAGTAGTGGTAGTGGTAGTAGTAGTGGTAGTAGTAGTAGTAGTAGTAGTAGTAGTAGTGGTAGTAGTGGTAGTAGTAGTGGTAGTAGTAGTAGTAGTAGTAGTAGTAGTAGTAGTAGTAGTAGTAGTAGTAGTAGTAGTAGTAGTAGTAGTAGCAGCATTTCATCAAAAACAAATACAAGATTAAAGGTTTATCTATTTTAAGAAGCGTAGTGTAGCACAAGAATAATAAGGGCGGTCATTGTGGGCGTGAGGACAGCATCGCCAAGAAAACACTTTGATGAAGGGGAGCATCTGGCGATCAGGAGTGAGCAAAAGATGGTGGAAGATAAACATTGGAGGAAGATGATTTTACAGCAGATTTCTGTTTACCGGAGTAGTCACCAGACTAGGAAGGTGGTGTAAACAATGCATTGTGTTCCTTCACTCCACCTTCACACTTCCTGTTGAGTGAGTACACAGGTGGTTGTGTCCTTCAGTGGTGGGTCTACAGGCATAACGGTTAAGAAATAGTAAACACTTCTTCGCCTTCTTTAAAACTGAATTCACTATATTCAAAGCCGATAATATTATCATATTTATAAGCAGGAGGATGTGCCGTGCTTTCTGAAGAGGCCAAGAACTATTGAGCAACGTGGTGGACATTGAAAGGAGGACACACTCCAAACCAGAAAGACCAGGACGTTCTGCCCAAGCCGTCTTATGAAAGCGTGTGAAGAAAAGAAAGTTAGAAAAGTTCTTATACACTTTTGTTCTTTGAGTGACATAACCATGCGCAAGAGTTGCCAAGTGGCGTGGCGGTCCCCACACACTTGGCGCCAACCTCCACTGCCTACACACACCGCCTCTCAGCGATCACCACCAGTCTGCCTGCGACCCCCACCCTTGTAAACAAAGCCGGCGTCAAGTATTCTCAGGCGACGCATATTTCCATACAAAACACATTTTCAGTCCCAAATTAGCTCCGCCTTCCCCTCCACACCAATCCTCAAGGGAAATGTTAAGCCCAAATATACGAATCTGAAAATTTAATGAATTCCAATGAGTCTACTTTGAAACCACAAGAGCCCGCACACGTGCGTCTGTATGTGAGTGGGTGAGTATGAGTGCTAGAGCTCGCGCGCACACACACACACACACACACACACACACACACACACACACACACACACACACACACACACACACACTTTAAAATGTGGTTTCGATTTTTATATTGTTCACAGAGAGAGTTGCCTAGAAACAAAAAAACAGACGCAACCTGTTTTTTCTGTCTGACATCGACCTGTCCTTGAACTGGGCCAGGAAGGTTATGGCTTCAAAGGCGACGATTGTGCTTCTCCTCACCCTCCTCCCCTCCCTCTCTCTCTCTCTCTCTCTCTCTCTCTCTCTCTCTCTCTCAGCTAGCACCGTGAACCATCTCACTTTCTAAAATCGATACACCAAATAAAGAAATTTCCACTTTTAAAAATGTTCTTTATAATCTTAAAACCTTACAGAAGATTTCCACAATGCCTGAGTCTCTGTTCCAGATATGCACAGCTGGCACGAGTTACGTTACATTTTACTTACATTTTTCTATTTATCTTTTATAGGTACACAATACTTCAGCCTGAATTCTACTGGGCTCAAAATTTCACAGCTGGTCTTCTCATTAAGTTCATCCAATAATGTAGCATAAAAAACATGTGCGTTATATATATTACGTATTCTCTGAAATTTGCATGATATTATTAGCAACATTTACATAACTAGTACTGCCGTCACGCTCATTACTACCAGCCTTGCTACCTCTCTTGTCACGCTCAGCACCACCATTGCCATCACGGACACTATCGATATTGCCATCAATATTACATTCATTAGCACTGTCACCTTTATTGTCACTAAAACCAATCCAGCCAATCAATCAATCACTACTGAAATCATCACCATCCTTCACATGCAACAAACTGAATGACGAAACGATAATAATTACACATCAGGTGACGTCAACCAAACGATTCCATTAGGCATCCATTGCAATCATCGAAGGATTATGTGACTTGTGCAAAAATTGTATTACTTGTGTCCTAGCGAGGCGTGTGTAAATGTGAGACCGAGAGAGAGAGAGAGAGAGAGAGAGAGAGAGAGAGAGAGAGAGAGAGAGAGAGAGAGAGAGAGAGAGAGAGAGAGAGAGAGAGAGAGAGAGAGAGAGAGAGAGAGAGAGAGATTACGTAAAGACCAAGTGACAGACATTTATCCAGCACATTCCAGAGATACCGCACGTCGCCGATACACGAGGATGACAGGTACTATGCCGGTGGTGGTGGTGGTCGATGGGTGTAATTAGTCACGCGTCTGTGATTTGCACCCGCTGCTGTCAGGAGGCGCGTGGTGGAGGCTCCAATGGCGGCACTGAGGTATGCACCGCCTATCGGGGAGCGACGCTATGGATCGAGTAGTTAGTGTGGCATAGAGTGGTATTCAGAAACGCTTTATTCTCTCACCACGACTATTTCAAAGAGCTACAGAGATGACTAGCCGGGTTTTCAAGAGTGTTCAAAACTGTTTCTCTAGTTAATAATGCAGAAATCTTGTCAGTCTCCCTCTAGATAAATAAAAAAAAATTTAAAACGTTTTCTTCTCTCACCACGACTATTTTTAGGGCCACAGAAATGACTAGCCGGGTTTTTAAGAATGTTTCTCCAGTTAATAGTGTAAAAATCTTGTCATTCTGCCTATAGAACCATAAAAACACCTTAAATAACTCGATTGTATTATATAAAGCCTTTTGAAATAGTGGAGGTGAAGCACAAAAGTGTTTGAGAATACGAGCCATAGATTCAAGCTACTTCACACACACACACACACACACACACACACACACACACACACACACACACACACACACACACCGCGTAGTGTAGTGGTTAGCACGCTCGACTCACAATCGAGAGGCCCGGGTTCGAGTCCCGGTAAGCGGCGAGGCAAATGGGCAAGCCTCTTAATGTGTGGCCCCTGTTCACCTAGCAGTAAATAGGTACGGGATGTAACTCGAGGGGTTGTGACCTCGCTTTAACGGTGTGTTGTGTGTTGATGTGGTCTCAGTCCTACCTGAAGATCGGTCTATGAGCTCTGAGCTCGCTCCGTAATGGGGAAGACTGGCTGGGCGACCAGCAGGCGACCGAGGTGAATTACACACACACACACACACACACACACACACACACACACACACACACACACACACACACACACACACACACACGCGCGGATATATTTCTATATGTTTGTGATTAGATCAGTCAGCTCTCTCTCTCTCTCTCTCTCTCTCTCTCTCTCTCTCTCTCTCTCTCTCTCTCTTTTTCCTTGGTAGCGAGACAGAAAACGCACAGTTCTTTCTTTGGTATTCTGACGTTGCCTTACTTACGTCGCTGGAACAAGGTACACCAAGATCATGATTTCTCCCTTCCTGGTTTCTCGTCACCAAAAAGCAAATCTGCCTCGGGATAATGGTAAGGGAGATTTGCTAAACACTCACGCTCGATTGATCGTTCTTCTGAGGTTTTTGTGAGGGAAACGACAGGACGAAGTGGCGCGGAATAATGTCTGGTATTATTCGTAGAAGTTTATGTCATTTCTCTCTTCCGTCCTGAATTGCTTATGAGTGAATGTGAAGTGTGTTTTTACTTCGTGATATCCGGTGACAATTAAATTCTCTTCCTCAGTTTTGGAACTCGCATACTTCCCAGAGAGAGAGAGAGAGAGAGAGAGAGAGAGAGAGAGAGAGAGAGAGAGAGAGAGAGAGAGAGAGAGAGAGAGAGAGAGAGAGAGAGAGAGAGATTAAGTCAAGTTATCTTCATCACGAGTTTTATTTCGCTCGACACACATGCAAATTGTAAGAAAATAACACAAGGACCAAAAACTGTGCAGGCGGCGGCGGTCTTGTTAGTCCCCAACACATTCTACATTTAGGATGACATTATAATTATGCTCCTGCGTCTGGGAGTCTTTTTCCCTTCCATCTTTTGTTTTGCGCCTCTTCATCTCGACACACTACAGACGACTTTCCTAATAATGATTTCTTCTCCCCCCCTGTCTCTTTGTCCCTTGCGTATTCATCACCTCCACCTGCCACGCGACCAAGGCTGCCGGAGGGGGCGAAGGGAAGGCTGCGAAGAAAGGCTGACATTGCTCGATTGTTTCATCCAGAACGTGAAGCGAAAAAAAAAGGAGAAAAACTGACAAGATTATTGAGTTTCTTTAGATGAGCCGTGTGCTTCTATGTGTGTGTGTGTGTGTGTGTGTGTGTGTGTGTGTGTGTGTGTGTGTGTGTTGGGATGTGAGGGTTATAGTGTCTGTCATGACGGCTGTAAGTGTTGATAACATAAAAAAAAAATCGAATAACTCTTTGTCTGTCTGTCTGTCTGCCTATCTGTCTGTCTGTCTGTCTTTCTCTCTTCTTTTTCTTCATCTTTTTATTTTTTTTTGAATGATGGCACTTTTTTCCATAATTGGCTTTTCACTTTCTTTTTCCAGCTCCCTGATTTCGTCTTTCAAATGTTGTTCTAGATACAAACTCAACTCTCTCTCTCTCTCTCTCTCTCTCTCTCTCTCTCTCTCTCTCTCTCTCCGCCCCATTTTCCTTCCAAACATCGAGCATAAATAAACATACATCGCTTAATTATTCGGGGGTTACAGTTTGCAGTGAGTGTTTACCAGCAGCGGCAGCGAAACGGAAAGCTCACTGTGCAAATATAAATATAATTAATTTCCCGCATATCGTCGTGTCATCCAACCAGCAAGATTATTACAGGAAAAATGGGAAAAAATATCTAAGTCTTCCCACGAGCCACACTCACAGGGAACACTTACTGATCCGGGAAGGCGAGCAGTGAACACATTAGGTGGACATTGAAATAGGACTAATAGTGTATGAGAGAGAGAGAGAGAGAGAGAGAGAGAGAGAGAGAGAGAGAGAGAGAGAGAGAGAGAGAGAGAGAGAGAGAGAGAGAGACTAGACAGACATCACGGAGTTTGCTTCTTGACCAACATCTGAAAAATAATTCCATGGAGGCGGAAAAAAGAAAATGAAAAAGCTAATTATGAGAAAAAAACCGCAAAAAAAATAAAAAGTGACGAAAAAAAAGACACGATGATGATATACAAATGTGCAAAGAATAAATTGAATTAACATGAATGAATAAATAATCAGTGGATCTTAAAGTGATTGGTCAAAAGGGACCTCTGCTAAACACTATCATGAATCAGAGGAAAGAAAATAAATGTGAATAGTTGTTTTCTCCCAACTCGAGGTATTGTTTCCTGGAAGCTGTTACCGGAGGAAATTGTGAGTGAGGAAGCTGCGTGAATTTAGAGAAACGTGTGATAAAGCATTGTTACGAGACTCGATATCACCGGCTTCACTTAATCATGTAACAAACACACACACACACACACACACACACACACACACACACACACACACACACACACACACACACACACGCACGCACGCTCGCACACACGCACACACACATACACCAAAAAGACTTATCAGATAGATGTCTCGATTCACGTGTATATATGTGTGTCTATCTGTTTGTTTGTCTGTCTGTCTGTCTTGCTCTCTTTCTTTCTCTCTCTCTCTCTCTCTCTCTCAGGTGACCCCACGTTCTCACAGCAGCAGCAGCAGCAATAAATAACACATGCAGCAACAGCCATAAAACCCCCACACACCTCAAGGTCACTCGCTCCTCCTTCCCTTTTAGTCTAAATCCGATGCCACATTCAAATCCACAAACATCAACATTTCAAACGTGACAATTTTTATGGTACGTGTAAAGTGAATCTTCCTTAATCTCTCTCACTGCTGTGCTTGGAGAGGCTGAGGGGAAGGGTCAACTGGCGAGGGGAGGGGTTGTAAGAGTGAGGGAGTTTAGTTTGAGAAATAGGGAATACTTAAACAGCAATAGTTCTAATTCTCTTTCTCTTTCTCTCTCTCTCTCTCTCTCTCTCTCTCTCTCTCTCTCTGTGTGTGTGTGTGTGTGTGTGTGTGTGTGTGTGTGTGTGTGTGTGTGTGTGTGTGTGTGTGTGTGTTTACTGATCACACTCCGCACTTTGCACTTTCAAAACACTGTTGAAAAAAGTACTGACTTAAAAACCGTGCTATTTCTTAAGATTATTTTACCCCAGGAAAGTTTTCTGTGCCTACTGGCAGTGTTTGAGGAACGTGGAAAGCAGACTCTCTATTCACCTTCTTTTGTCTCAATATTTGTGAGGTTACGTCTATGCTAAAGGCAAATAATGTATCTTGAGGCAATAACCAAAACGTTTGAAATTAAATCTATTGTGGAATTTCACCATAAAACAATCACCTTTGAAAAATCCGAGATGATAATGTTCTTTTCTGAACCTTTCACTTAAAATGAGCGTTTTTGAATTAACGCAACGCTTCCGTCGTAAATCTCATAGTTTATAGCGAAGAAAAAAAAGGTGAAGGCAGCTGACGCCGTCAAGCGAAGGAATCTGCATAATAGCTCCTTCTTGAAAAGATTTCGGTCTAACGAGGAAAAGGCGCGAAAAGTGGCTATGTGTCAGGCTATTAACGCCCCGCGGGCCGACTTGCCTCAGTGGGCCAGGCCTGGGACAGCTGGGCCGCCGCTGCCTCCCCTTGTCTCCCGCCTTACTGACCACCTCAAAAATTCATAAGAAGGAAAAACCGAAGGAAAAGTGGCAGCGATAGTAAGTGATCAGGTGTAAGGAGCTGCGTTTATTTATTATTAATCATTTTCAATAATTATGTGTTTATCTACCTATCTATCTATTCATATATCTAATTTATTTTCATTATTTCCGGTTTTGAGTGTTACAAGCAAATTCTAATCCACTACCGGCTTGCTGGAGTTGTCACACTGAAGAGAAAAATAGACGCGGCTCAGTTGAGGTGGTTAGGAAATCTTGAGACGATAGAGGAGGGAAGAATTGCCAAAAGAAGATGGGAATGAATACCAAATGTTAACAGACCAAGGGGAAGACCTAGGAAAAGATGGAGAGATGCAGTAGAAGAAACATTGGATAGATATGACATGCCACAAATAGAAGAACTTAGAAGACAAGGAACTATTCAAGATAGACGAGAATGGACAAGGAGGCTGGCCCCACTGACAGAGAATCATCTCTAACTGGGAGCCAAATAAGTAAATAGTAAAGTAAATATTTCCATTTTTATTTATTTACTTATCTCTTTTTCTACTTTTATTTTATTTACTCGTTTTTCTCGATTTTTTCCGCAGCATTACCTTGGCAAGCAGTGTCGCATACAGGCGCACACCACAATACGGCTTGGTTTTCAATAATGTGATGGCTTCTACTTTCAGGAAGGGCAAGTGGCCTGGAGTGCGAGGAGGACTATGGGCCATCAAGGATGCATCAGCGCTGGATTACCTGATCCCCGGGCGACACCACGAGTCCCTCAAGCAATTCCTAACATGCCCGGCAATAATGACTCCGTGATGAAGCGACAACGGACAGCAGGAGTCCATGATCATGGTGGGAGGTGGGACACATGGTGGAAACAAACAGTGTATATCCTTACCACTTTATTGCCTCCTTCTCTCACCACTGACCACTTTTCCCTCCCTCCTCCCCAGACAGAAACAAAGAGGAGAGGGGAACGAGGCACAATGAGTGAGGGAAGGAGGCTTGGGCGTCGCTCTATGTCAGGCTTGAAAATTGGCTGGAGTGGTCACGTCTGATAAAATGGCCATACTTTTTATCCGTGTTTTCTTTTTTTTTCTTTTATAATAACAAAGGGTGTTGCTATCCACATGAAACTATATGCTTGATACTACTTGCCTTGTGTTGAGTCCACTATACAAACAGCAACACAAGTAAAGGCGAGTGCTCAGGTAGGGAAGGAATGGACGAGGGAATATTACGAGTACTGAACCTTCACCGCCAGAAACGTTGAGGGGAATGAAAGGGGAGAAATTCTGCGGGATCGGCCAGCCACGTACGGAACAAATTACATTTAAGAAGATGAAAGGTGATCATAAACGAAACAGACAAAGCGAGGATTCCCGTCTGTTCTACAATTAGGAGGGAACTTTTTCTTCATGGTCGTAAAATTGAAGGGCAGCGTTAGGCTAAACATCTTACACGCCTTCAAATGTGAGGCGGAATCGTTGAACTGACTAACCATCGCATACCATTAGAGAGAGAGAGAGAGAGAGAGAGAGAGAGAGAGAGAGAGAGAGAGAGAGAGAGAGAGAGAGAGAGAGAGAGAGAGAGAGAGAGAGAGAGAGAGAGAGAGAGAGAGAGAGAGAGAGAGAGAGAGAGAGAGAGAGAGGGGAAAAAGGAGGGACGGAGAGAGGGAAAACGAGAACGAAGATAAAAATAGACACAAACACACCCACATTTCCACACACACACACACACACACACACACACACACACACACACAATATCAATACTGAAAGCTTGCCTCCACACTGTCCGTCAGAGTCTCGCCCGCCATCCATCCAGAACCCCCATCATTTTCCCTTCCTCACCCCTCCTCTCCCTATGCTTCGCTCCTCTGTTGTCCTGTAAGCCGCCCTTCCTCCATACACAGCCCTCCCTCACCTCCATCCCCTCGACACTTGTCACATAGCCTTTATATGCCCCTCCCTCCATCCACTTAGTAGGTGACAGCACACACACACACACACACACACACACACACACACACACACACACACACACACACACACACACACACACACACACACACACACACACACGCACAGACACAGTATTTATTGTTGTAGAAAATTCAGATTATGTGTATTTATTATCAGGCATTCTGTATTTTGTCTATAACGACTAAGAAGTTTTGAGGTACTATAGGCGCGCACACACACACACACACACACACACACACACACACACACACACACACACACACACACACACACACACACACACACACACACACACACACAGGAGAAGAAAGGGAGTGAAATAGACGTGCTAGGGATCACTGTTTATCCACTTAATAATTCCAGACAGCCACTCACCGGGCAGCTTCACGGGGGACGACCACCGGTGAGGGTTTTCATAGCGAATTTTTCCCTCCTGTCCGTATTGATTGACTGCCTCGCCCGCCGCTTCACTCGCTTGGTACTCTGCAACACCTGCCGCTCCACCTGGGCACCTCTCGCTACACCGATGAGTGGCTAAACTAGTTAAATTTAGAATGTCTTGTGGTGGAGGTGAGGTGAGGTGAGGTGAGGCAGGTGGGTATGTGTATAACTCTTTGTCTTCCTTTTTTTCTCCCCAGGTGTGTTGTCTTTCCTCTGGTTTCATCAGTCATGTGTCTACTAATGTAACAAGAACATAAGAAGAGGGCATCTGCAGGAGACTGTCTGAGCTGCACGTGGCAGTCCCTGTACTCGTATGAGAAAAGCTATCTAATTCCATCTATTATCCCAGTCCATAAATTTATCTAATATTCTTTTAAAATAATACTCATTCTTACATACTTGCTTCAATGTTTTCATTTACACATCACAGATACGAGTGTTCCAGAAATACACGCACCACTGTATTTCCCTTGTGAGGAATTACAGCGTTCCTTATTTCCAAGAAGTGGCAGGAGCTTGAGAAAAGAGAGAGTGCCACATGAGAAGACTGTGAAAGGAGGCATCAGAGTTTTGACAAAAGGCGACATTTGGGAACTCCCCCGAAGAGCCAAGGGCCTTGAGCGTACCCCAAAGTGTTCCCTCCTGCGGCTCTATTCCCTCGTCCCTCTCATGCACCTCGCCAGTGTCCTCATCCTCACCATCTCAGCGTGCCATGTCGTCTCCGCCACCTGCTTATCTATCCTTTCCTTCCTCCACGTTCGTCTCTGCACCTTACACTCCGTCACTTTCCACGCCCAGCCTGCCACGCCATCTAACACAGCCATCATCCCTTCTGCACCTCATCTCACCTCCATAAAAGCCACGAAGATACGCATACCATTCCAGGTTTCTCTCCAGCGCCTCTTTTCTCCCCCTTATTTTATGCCTGAAGGTAGTGAGTGTCCTTCCATTAATTCTAAGCGTATGCTATACAGAGTGTCCCGTGAGTTATGGTACGTATTTTGGGATTGGACAGTTTTAAGTAATCTTAAGTCGAAAATACTCTGTGATTTCCTTTATTTTAAGAGGAATTAAAGTAGAAGTTTCTCTCTCTCTCTCTCTCTCTCTCTCTCTCATTCTCCGACAGTGAAGAGAAGGTAGAAGCATACAATTTCACAACAGTAAAGGGGGTGGGAAGAGGAACCACAGCCAGTCTCTCCAGCTTGCGCTCTCACGCGGCCACACCAGTTACTCTGTGGTGCTTCAGGTCTTCAACTCTCGTGGGGCAGGACCAGGCTCACCGCCCACCCACGCCACCACGCTACAAGACAGTAAGTGGATGGGCCTGTGTGTTAGCGCGGGAATGGACTGGGTTTGTGTTCGGGAGAGAGGGAGAGGGTAAGTGTTTCCCTACTCACCTATATTCCTTATCCACGCGAGTCACTGTTGTTGGTGACTAATAGTTCTGGTTAATGGACTCAACTAATGGCCTGTGAAGTGAGTGCTAAGGACGGACAGCGTAACATTAAGCAAAGCGGGGCCAGTTGATGTGGGGCCGGCATGCGATCAAAGTAATGGTGGCGGAGAGCACAGCAGGGGAAGGAGGGACAACGACACAAGGACACAAAGGTAGCGCTGCACGGTAAAGAAAAATAAAGAGAAGAGAAAGATGAAGGTAAATAAACAATGCGTAGGATAGATACAGAAATAAAGGAAAAACGAGTAAAGAAAGTAAAATGAGGATTAATTTGTTAGGGGAGATAAGAAGAATAGAATTAAAGGATCAAATAATAAGAGAGAAGAGAAAGGAGAGACTGAATGAAAGAGAAAGAAAGGGATAACAAGGTTTAAGCAACACATAAAATTAAAAAGATGGAATTTAATAAAACAAAATTCGGTTGCCATTAGTCTCGCCAAACTTGTTCCCCAACACCGGAGGCCACGCGAGTCCCGCTCCCTCCCCCGAGGATCGTCCATGGAGTCGTGGCTTCCCGAGGGAAACCCGACGAATCAAGTTTTCTTTGCAAATGACGGAATTTGACTATCTCTGGCGACGTTCCGAAAAGCAAACAAAAGAAAACTCCTCGTGTGGAGCGCGGCATTGGAGGCGTCGCCTTGCCTTGGCTTCTGGAAGGTTATGCAAGAAAAATTGTATATAATCTTATTGCAGAGTCTTCACGGTAACGTTACAGTATACATGAACAATTCACAGTGGTATCTGATTCATAAGATTATACACTGAATGGAAGGTTTACCGTTAAATCACTAGGCTTATAAAGTCACCAAGATATAAAGTGTTGACAACACAGCTGCTGTCAATGTCTGAACTGCTGATACATTAACTGTATTGAAGCCGTAAGTGCTACATGAGCGCTAGTCACGATCTCCTAGGTGCGTTTTTTTACATGAAGATGCTACTATTACTACTACTATTACGGACTCAATCCAATAATAATAAAAAAAAAACCCAGCGACAACAACATCATCAACAACAACAACAACAGCAAGTCATAAGAGCAAGCCTTGAACCAGCAACAGCAACAGTAGTCTACTCCACCACCTCCTGCAGCACCACTGTTGTGCAGTGTTTGAAGGTCGCTGGTGTATTACGGGTAAGCTAAAAATGTTCAGCCCTTCTAGCAGCACTTTCTGCATTCCGAAGTGCGTTCTGCCAACCACATTAGACTCCAAGAATTATGGCAGGGATGCTTGCCGCGGAGGGCGTGACCACCGTGCAGAGGAACAGCGTGGCCTCCCTTGAGTGTTCCAGGAAATGAGGAACAGTCACTGCATGCCTCCGAAGGTTAGCGAGCAGCACGGTTATGACGAGTCTGAGGCGCTGCGTAATTAAACAAGCGCCAAATATTTATTCAATGAGGCAAGCACTCGATACACATCAGGGCGGTATTCAGTAGACTCTTTCTCCCTCAGGTTAAGAAACGGTATTGTAAACATACAGCACGCACTTCGCCTCCTCCCACTTCGTTGATTCTCGGCGGCAGTGCATCCTCATCCCTTCCACGTCGAGGGCACCGTTCCTCCAGCACTCGCAAGCAGCTCGAGGGGAATCACATAAATTGTTTGGGAAAAGGTAAGGATGCAGGTCAGGTATGTGAGATCTAGTGCGTCAGCAAGAAGAGAAAAGACAAGAACAAACACAGGAAGGAGAGGAAACAAAAATAACAGCGTTGCATTCATAGGAGGAAAGAAACAAGTCTAAAATAGTGAGCCTGTGAGAAGAGTTCGGAGGTGCAAATGTTGAGAAATAAATATCACAGTTACGGATATAGACACAAAGAAAAACAGGTGAGGCAGACAGTGAGGGATGGCGGTGTGGAGGGAGAGGGGAGAGGGGAGCGGCGGGAGGGAAGGACTGGCGCCTACCCTCCTACATAGCACCCTAAACGGGGATGGGCAGGACATAACCATAAAGAATAGGACGAGGAGGTGGGACGGTCACATCAGGACGGGAGGACCAGAGATGATTACGAAAGGAGGAAGAGGAAGAAGGGGAAGAGGAAGAGGAGGAGGACGAGAAGCGGAACAGTTCAGATCCGTCACTGGAAGGAGTTAAATGCAAGAACACAGTAATACGTTGGCTCTCTCTCTCTCTCTCTCTCTCTCTCTCTCTCTCTCTCTCTCTCCCTCACACGCCGCCATTCTCCTTTCCTCTTACCAGTATTTACACTCTCGCATGCCCATGTAACCTCGGACGGCAGACAGACTCGTGCATCCAAGGCTACAAATAGATTGGGTGTAGAAGAGAGTCTCGCTGTCCCCGGCACTGAGGATAACAAACAGATCGCTGAAAGACGAACACTAAAAGGAAACGATTCGAGTAACTATGAGAGGAACAAATCGAGGAAAAGGTGTACGTGTCCGTGAATGTGACATAGGAAATAGCAGTAAAAGGAAAAGATGGACGACAGAGGCGATAAGAAAAGCAGAAAAAGAGGAAGCTGGCAACGGAGATGAAGGTGATGACAAAGACGATGACACGGACCAAATTGAGGGAGAGGATAAAAGAGGTGAGAGGCAACATGAACAAGAGAAAGAGAACACAATCCGATCTATTCACATATTTTGACCTCCTCTCTCTTTTATCTTACAAGATGCTCATTCTTTATCTTATCGACTTAAGGCAATAGGGAACATTCTGACTACATCCTTTTAACCTCTTCAGTACAGCGTTTCTATATTCATTGTGCTTACTACGTATGTGGTGATTTTATACAGCTTCAGAAACTTATGTGAAGGATTAAAATAATGACCTCCATAAACCCTTCCTAATGTCAATAAAATGGTCTAATCGCACACAAATCTCAAGGTTAAATAAAATGTTTTCCACTATTGATTGATATTCCAGAGCTATCCAATGGTTCTTCATGGGTGGCACCGTCAAGCGTGGGGGTTTGCTTGCCATTGCCTTGTGGGGATGGCTATATCTTCTCACTCACGGCTCGGTCAACTCATGTAGTGTAACAAATTGCTCTGCTCGTATCACAAGGTCGACTAATGAAAGCATTCCATCACTTACACCAACTCAATTTCAATCCCTTTAGTACCATGACGAGTTTTCATATTCATTCTGCTTACTATTTGGTAATTTTTTTACCGTTTCAGAAACTTATGTTGGGGATTATAACAGTGAAGACTCTGGCTATCAATTTTCTGACCTTCATAAACCCTTCCTGATGTCAGTAAAATCGTCTAATCATATTCCCACCTTGTGATAAAAACTCGCCCCGGTACTAAACTATGCTTATTAGCTGCAACAGAAGATGAAAAATATGCATATAGATTTACAATGCACACGAATTCACAAAGTATGTTCTGATTACTTTCATGATCCAATTACAAGTATTAGTTATCTCGTATGAGTAACATAAATGTTTGATGAATGGAACGGATTCAGTAATGTTGTTAGTGTTGAGTCAATGGGAAGCTTTAACCCCTTCAGTACTGGGACGCAATTTTACCTTGAATTTTGGGTGTGATTAGACGATTTTATTGACATTAGGAAAGGTCTATGGTAGTCAGAAGATTAATAGTTAGATTCTTCACTATTTTAATCTCCCACATGAGTTCTGAAGCTGTAGAAAATCACAAAACAATAACCAGAATTAATATGAAAAAAATACCCTGGTAAAGAATGGATTAAAAGAAAAATAGACAAATTTATGAATGGGGACGATAGATGGAATAAGTAGCATTGCTCATACAGGAACTGCCACGTGTAGGCTTGACAGTGTATTGAAGTATCCTTTATTTCCTTATGTTCTTAACCTCTTCAATACTGAAACACATTTTTAGCTTGATATTTTGGGTGTGGTTAGACGATTTCATTTACATTACAAAGAGATTATTGAGACCAGAAGATTGATGGCCAGAGTCTTTATTCCCCAACATAAGTTTCTGCAGCTGTATAAAATCACTAAATAGTAACCAGAATGAATATATAAATGCGTCCTGTTACTGATGGCAGCAACCCTAGGACACTCACTGGTAGTTCTTAAGGACACTGTAAAGTCTTAGCCACACAGGCAAAACTGATTTTTCTTCGATAGATAACCATGTTTGTGTGGAATTACAATTTTATATTCCTTTACTAGCTTTTCCTTTACTCCTAACTCTCCGTCTTTTTATTCTATCATCATTTTCACTTCTTCCTTCCTTATATTTTCTGCTTCTTCTTCTCCTCCTCTTGCTCTTCTTCTTCCTCCTCATATTCCTGCTGGCCTCCTGCTTCTCCTTCTCACACCCCTGCTGCTCCCCGTCCTCCTCTGGTGTATTGTCAGAGGAAACGGAAGCCGGTGTTCTCAGCCACAGTAACTCACGGACACAATGCTTGGTCGTGGGTGCTCAGCCAGAAATAGTGAGGTAAAAAATAAAAACATCTAAAAAAAGGAAGAAATTATTTTCCTTTTTTACTTAAGCAATTCTTGTGTGACGCAACTCACTTCAGCGGATGATGGCGACGTC
>NC_059269.1:10641128-10646128 GCF_017591435.1 Portunus trituberculatus | reverse complement strand
TTAACTGAGCTAAGTTGGATCCAATATTATATGTATCTAGGCCCTTGTTTCAATTTCTTTACTGTCTCCAAAATTTCAAGTATTATAAGAAAGTCTTAATAATGTTCTTCCTACTTTGTCTTGTTTATTCCCCAGGATGTAACTCAAGTCACTAATTGTCTCCGGGAGAAAGCTGTCTTATAGAATTTCAATACATTTTCTCATACTAACTTCTTTCACAGAACAGCAATAGTCGTGTGTCTTGTAGTTTTTATGTAAGAGGAAAAAATGGAAATGGGTAACATAAAACGAAAGAAAGGCCCACTTAGTTGCCAGTCCCCTTGCAGGTCTGAGAGAGCTAGCCTCCAAAAAAACGTAATTAATGTCTCAAAACCTACCTCTTAACCCCTTCAATACTGGGATAAATTTCTACCTTGATATTTGTGTACAATTAGACCATTTTATTAACAATAGGAAAGGTCTATGGAGGTCAGAAGATTAATGGCAAATCTGCACTACTTTAATTCCTCAAATGAGTTTCTGAACCTATATAGGATAATCAAATAGTAAGGAGAATGAATATAGAAACGTGTCATAGTACTCAATTAGTTAAATGAAGTCAGAAATTTAGAAATACAGAAGCAGGTAGGAAATTCCAGAGTTTACCAGAGAAAGGAAGAGGAAGGTAGAGGAGTGTAGAGCAAACCAATGACAATAAACGTAAGATAACCCAAAACACACACGATTAAGAAGAAAAAAGCAACTTTCATTGAAGACGAAAAATTAAGTGAAGTTAACGAATTTAGACGAATATTAATTAGCACCGTGGTGCAATTAGTCTACAACAAATTCTATGGTGTTTTTTATATGGCTCAAGATGAAAAACGTATCCCTTATAAGGACAAAGGTGTTTAATTAATGTGTTGTGCCAGTTTAAGTAATGGTTTATAAGACTGGAAGCTCTGCAAAAGTTTAACCTCCTCAGTACCACGACGCGTTTCCATTTTCACTTTATACAGTTTCAGAAACTTATGTGGGATTAAAAATGTGAAGACTATGGCTATTAATGTTCTGACCTTCATAGACCCTTCCTAATGTAAGTAAAATGGTCTTATCGTACACAAATCTCAAGATAAAAATGTGTCCAAGAACAGAAGGGGTTAACAAAAAGGAGGCAGAACGTGGAGTGGAGATTAACAGGGCGAGGCACAACAAGGATACGAAATATTACATTGCAATAAACGTTTACCTCTATCAATACATCTTTTCTTGCATGGGCTATGGAAAGCTAAAAGATAGAAAAGGAGATGACGATTGCAGATGCAGACACACACACACACACACACACACACGCCCGGTAGCTCAGTGGTTAGAGCGCTGGCTTCACAAGCCAGAGGACCGGGGTTCGATTACCCGGCCGGGTGGAGATATTTGGGTGTGTCTTCTTTTACGTGTAGCCCCTGTTCACCTAGCAGTGAGTAGGTACGGGATGTAAATCGAGGAGTTGTGACCTTGTTGTCCCGGTGTGTGGTGTGTGTCTGGTCTCAGGCGTATCCGAAGATCGGAAATAATGAGATCTGAGCTCGTTCCGTAGGGTAACGTCTGGCTGTCTCGCCAGAGACTGCAACAGATCAAACAGTGAAACACACACACACACACAGTCGCTATTCAAAAGTTTCCTGTTATTTTTTAGAGCCACAAACACACATTTACAACACATGATCGCAATATAACATTACCGAATGATAATGGCTTGTGTGTGTGTGTGTGTGTGTGTGTGTGTGTGTGTGTGTGTGTGTGTGTGTGTGTGTGTGTGTGTGTGTGTGTGTGTGTGTGTGTGTGTGTGTGTGTGTGTGTGTGTGTGTGTGTGTGTGTGTTTTGTTACAACTGAAAATCAACCTGAAAATCTTTTAATACTGAGATTCTCGATATTTGCAGAGCCTCGAGAGCTTCCTCCAATATAATCAATTCAGATTTTCGGCACCATTAACTCATAACCTCAGCTGCTAACGGCTCCAGAAACCTCCACTCTAATACCCATCCATAAGGAAACTATTAATCATCACTATCGCTCCAGCCGCCTTCACCACCACCATCACCACCACCACCACCACCACCACCACCACCACCATCACCACTTCCCTTTCTTCTCCTTCCACAAAGCCTGCGAAGAAATCGAACAAGTGGTTGCCGCATATCTATTCTCACTTGTTGCACTTATGAAACAGGTTGCCGAGGGAAAAAGAGAGAGGAAAGGAGCATAAGGGAAGGCGGCGAGGTGCACCAGAATTGGCCATTTACATTCGGGTTTGAAAAATGAGAGGTAATGACAGCAGGAAAGGATAAAACACTGGCAACACACACTCTGCTGGAAAAAGGATCCATGTTAAGACTTTTGTATTGAAGTGAATGATTTAAAACTACAAACTCTATACCAACTGATATTTGTCCCAGACTTTTGACTAACTCTATTAACCTCTTGTGTACCATGACGCGTTTCCATATTCATTCTGCATACTATTTGGTGATCTTATATAGTTTTAGAAACTTATGTGGGGGATTAAAATAGTAAAGTCTGTGGTCATTAGTCGTCTGACCTCCATAGACCCTTCCTAATGTTAATAAAATGGTCTAATCGTACACAAACATCAAGGTGAAAATGTGTCTCAGTATTGGAGGGGTTAATCTTTAAGGGAATTGGCTTTTAAGTGGGCTCTTTTATTTTTTTGTTGCTCTTAGCAGGCTTCCCTCTTGTATATGAAAAAAATATTATTTATCTCTTCTTTGCGTCATCACAATCATCATCGTCATCACTATTAGTGACAAGACAATACAGAAAAGTGTTTGAAGCCAGCCGATCTACATATGGCAGTCTATGGCCCGTATTCTGAAGCATTTCCGTGCCTCACAGCACCTTCACTATTTTTCAAAGGTCTCTAGTTGAAGTGACAAAGGTTTTTGAAGGTGTTTGTGTAATTCTAGTTACACGTTAACAAGTTTTCTGCATCATCACCAGGAAAAATATTCCTTAGAACTCGGCTAATCATCTGTGTTCTTTGAAAATGGCCGCGGTGAGAGAGGGAAGCGTTTCTGAACACGGCACTATATATGATACGCCGTTGCCCACCTATCACACATATTCTTAAATTCATCTCATCCTTTTTTGAATCCTATTGACTGCATTAAATTCTTGATATCTGAGTCTATTCAAGTTAAAGACGACCATATCTTAAGTCAAATTTCCCTATTCGTTTACTTATCTTACTTTTCATCATCTCAACAATTCAAAAGTTCCTACACACACACACACACACACACACACACACACACACACACACACACACACACACACACACACACACACACACACACTAACGAGTCTTACATTTAGCGTCCCAACATTTGGTATGCCCGTAAAAAAAACTCTTTGGCACTTAAGGTTACGTACAACAGCTCTTGCTTTTCAGCCTCCCAAGTTAATTACCTGGGCCTCTACAAGTGTGGCATTCTGGAGGCCTAGTTAATGCCTGGTCCTGAAGTTGAGAATACTAAGTTACCATTATATCTTGTAGGATTAACTTTATGGGCGTATGTAGTAATTATCCTGATTTATTTGACCCCATGATGCTGAGTGTTATGACCAGATAGCCTATTAAGAAACAGTTGGTCTATTGTACATTATGGAAGTTTCTTATCTAGTGTATGATTCATGTGTGTTTTTCCCTTCTTGCTGTGAATGATACTTGGAGGCAAACAATTATGAATACACTATCTCTTACTCTTGTAGTGAGACAGACACACAAACCTTCCCTATCAATCGTTATGACACAATATGATTTTACTACTCAAAATCTACGAAATACTGAACCATATTCAGAAACAATGCAGCGCCGCACCTCCAGTATTTCAAGAGCCTCAATTCTTTTGTATGTTTTTTTTATTATTCTAGTTTCAAGTGAGCAATTTTTCTTCATTATTTACAGGAGAAACATCCTTAGAAACATGATTTATCCTCTCTGTGGTCTTTGAAAATAGACGTGGTGGGAGGGCAGAGCGTTTCAGAATACAGACCATAAAGGCTACAAGAGAAGAGTCCACCCCGCACCCTATTTAGTGACCCTCCTCTACACGTGAGTTAAGCTGAATATCAAATGCGTCGACCAAAGGCAAGCAATAAAGGAGGAAATAAGCAATTAAAGGTGTCATTCATTTTCATATGACGGTGTTTATAATTTACGTTTCGCGTCACGCTGCTTTGTGAGTAATGAACTCCACGAATGTTTAATTAAACGGTGGCAGAGAAACACCTCGCCACCTCCTGTTTTCCGGCCCTCGTCCGTTGTTTCGAACTTCGCATCGGCTGCGGAAATTAAAGAGCTGTATTACGTGTGTTGGCGGCAATGAAACGAAGCCAATGCTGTGATAACGCCGGATAAAATGCGTCCCGGAGAAAGGGGTGCTAAAGGTGAGTGTCCGACGGGCGGCGGGGCGCGTAGCCTCACGCAGCCGTCCCACTTCTCTGCTGCCCTGCTGGGCCTTGCGCATAACTACCCTCATAGGCGTTTCGCAAGGATATTTTCTTAATTTAAACAATTAAACAAGGTCCCAAGTCAGGCAAATGCTGCAATATCATGGAGCTTGCTTTGCGGCGCTGCCCAGCAAGCAAGGACACTGAAGGTAACATGGTTCTCGTTCAAGGAATTTTCCCTCGCGCTTAGTTGGCAAGGTTGTGAGAGGACACCAGTCAGCGCGAACACCATCATGATAAGCTGTTCTGATTCTAGTGAGTATTGTGTGTGTGTTTGTGTGTGTAATTCACCTCCTCGGGCGCCTGCTGGTCACCCAGCCAGTCTTCCCCATTACGGAGCGAGCTCAGAGCTCATAGACCGATCTTCGGGTAGGACTGAGACCACAACACACTCTACACACCGGGAAAACGAGGCCACAACCCCTCGAGTTACATCCCGTACCTATTTACTGCTAGGTGAACAGGGGCCACACATTAAGAGGCTTGCCCATTT
>NC_059269.1:10603628-10636128 GCF_017591435.1 Portunus trituberculatus | reverse complement strand
AAAACCAACGAGAACAAGCAACAATAACAACAACATCAACAACAACAAAACAACGAAGGCTCATACAGAAAGGGAAAAATATCAAGCAGCAACAACGCCAACAACAAAAATAATAACAACAACAATAGTACCAAGGGAAATAGTAGAGATGAACCAACAAGAAACAACAACAACAACAACAGCAGCAAAACAACGAAGGCTAATACAGAAGGGGAAAAATATCAAGCAATGACAACAACAACGATGACAACAACAACAACAACAATAGCAAAGCAACCAGCGCTAATACAGAAAGGGAAAATGTCAAGCAACTTTTTTACACACAAACACAATTCACATCACAGGACCAGTTATGAGAAAAAAGCAATTTTCTCAGCAAACAAGTTTTTTTTTTTTCTTTCTGGACCCAAGTTAATGCAAAAAAAAAAAAAAGTCATATGCGTATGTAGTTCGCGAATATGAATGTATAAATGTATGTATGTAATCATGTATTAATGTATGTTAGAGTGTATGTATGTATAGAAGGATGGATTTAATCACTTTAGTACCATGATGCGTTTCCTTATTCGTTGTGCTTAGTATTTGGTGATTTTATACAGCTTCAGAAACTCATGTAGGGATTAGAATAGTGAAAACTGTGGCCATTAATCTTCTGACCTCCATAGACCCTTCCTAATGTCAATAAAATGGTCTAATCGTACACAAATCTCAATGTAAAAATGTGTCCCAGTACTGAAGGGGTTAATCACTTCAGTACCAGGACGCGTTTTCTTATTCATTCTGCTTACTATTTGGTGATTTTATACAGCTTCAGAAACTCGTGTAGGAATTAAAATAGTGAAAACTGTGGCCATTAATCTTCTGATCCCTACAGAGCCTTCCTGACGTAAATAAAATTACCTAATTGTACACAAAACTCAAGGTAAAAATGTGTCTCAGGATTGAAGGGGCTAACAGAGTAACACAAGAGATACCATGTCAAGAATAGCGAACCCTCCAGCTACTGTTTCCCTGCTCCCCTTTCGCTGCTTTATACTCAGCTAACATGACGTGTGAACGAAAATATGATATCCAAACCTAACCTAACAAATTTTAACCTAAACTAATCTAGATAAAAATTAGGGATTTGTTAGGTTAAAGTCAGGGTTAGGTTAGTCTTGGTTATATTTTCATTCACACACGTCAGCTGAGTGATGGAGCTGCGAAGGGGGAGCCGGAAAACGAGGAGAGCTGGAGGGTTTGCTAATCTTGACATGATCCCACAAGAGAAGAGAAGTAATTGAGGCCTGTATTCTGAAACGCTTTACTCTCTCACCGTGACTACTTTCCAATGTCACAGAGATGATAACCGGATTCTCACGTGCTTCTCCTCTTAACCATGTAGACGTCTTGTTAAACTTTTTCTTATGTAAAAGGAAACTGTGGTTAAAAGAGTCCCACTGAAGTGCCGGTCCCCAAACAAGTTTAATATGTAGAGATGTAGTTAGGAGGAGACTCCGAGGATGGTATAGAAATAGGTGAAGAATCGAACAGAAAAAGATCTTAAAAACTCCATGTAATTTCAAATACAGGATTTTGAAAGTAGCGAAGATCGGCGCAGCTATTTAACCTCTTGAGTACTATGATGCGTTTCCATATTCATTCTGCTTACTATTTGGTGATTTTATACAGCTTCAGAAACTTATGTGGGGATTATAATAATGAAGACTGGCCTTAACTCTTTTGACCTCAATAGACCCTTGCTGATGTCAATAAAATGGTCTAATCGTATACAAATCTCAAGGTAAAAATGTGCCCCAGTATTGAAGAGATTAAGAATACAGCAGAAGAATACAGAGAGAGAGAGAGAGAGAGAGAGAGAGAGAGAGAGAGAGAGAGAGAGAGAGAGAGAAAAAGAGATTAATAAAACCGTAGTACGTGTGTATGTAGATGAGGTTTCACTTTTCACTTTCTTGGAATTTCAATACATGAAGGAGACGGAAGGAGAAAGTTTGGTTCACAGTATATATCGCAACCATTACGGACACGCGCCACCAAAGTTGTTCCATTAGCGCCACTAAATACCATTTTCATTTAACACATTTTCTTAATTAACGTGTGAAGGCGAGGAGAGGAAGGGCGATGCCGAGGTAATTGGGGATTCTTTGTTTCCCAGATGTCCGGAACACGCACGCCCCTTTGTTTCTCTCTCTCTCTCTCTCTCTCTCTCTCTCTCTCTCTCTCTCTCTCTCTCTCTCTCTCTCTCTCTCTCTCTCTCTCTCTCTCTCTCTCTCATTTACAAATATTTGCACAATCTCTCTCTCTCTCTCTCTCTCTCTCTCTCTCTCTCTCTCTCTCTCTCTCTCTCTCTCTCTGTGTGTGTGTGTGTGTGTGTGTGTGTGTGTGTGTGTGTGTGTGTGTGTGTGTGTGTGTGTGTGTGTGTGTGTGTGTGTGTGTGTGTGTGTTTCATTTACAAATATTCACGCATAATCTCTCTCTCTCTCTCTCTCTCTCTCTCTCTCTCTCTCTCTCTCTCTCTCTCTCATTTACAAATATCAACTCATAACGAGCGTACAGGACAAAGGTGGAAGAAATTTTTGCCGAATAAAAGTAAGATATACTTTAAAAACGAACCAATTAAATTACCACTACACCGCTCCCTCCCTCCACTACAAAGTTACGTTTTTTTCTTATTTAGCTGATGTCCTAAAACTTTACTGCATTCAGACTAAGCAGCGGATAACTCAACGAATTAACCTGGAACACATCAAACGAAGAACAGATAAATCATCGAAACTAAAGGAAAAATGCCACATGAAAGCATCGTTCTCACTCTACAACGCTCACGGTGGCCACTGATTCATGCATCTGAGGTCATTGCTACTGGCTATTTTTCTTTATTTTTCGTCTCAAACACTTGCTGACCTCTCACACTTATGTAGGATCAGCAAGAGAGAGAGAGAGAGAGAGAGAGAGAGAGAGAGAGAGAGAGAGAGAGAGAGAGAGAGAGAGAGAGAGAGAGAGAGAGAGAGAGAGAGAGAGAGAGAGAGAGAGAGAGAGAGATACAGTGAAAGCAGTTCGACAGTTTAGTCATTTGCACACATTATAACACCACAAAGGAGTTCAAGGCTGCTGAATCCGACAAGGTTCCTCTATTGTTTGTGGAGAACGAAATGTGTTGGAAGTGACTTAATCCCTTAAATACTGAGACAGAATTTTACCTTGAGATTTGTGTACGATTAGATCATTTTATTTACATTAGCAAGGGTCTATGGAGATCAGAAGGTTAATGGCCAGGATCTTCATTATTTTAACCCTCAACATGAGTTTCTGAAGGTGTGTAAAATCATCAATTAGTAAGCAGAATGAATATGGAAACGCCTCATGGTACTGAGGGAGTTAAAAGCGAATTGTAGTTTGTTGTAAAAGCAGCAAGCCGAACTGCGAACCTTGCCACGCAGAAACACTACAAAGCACCACAACGTTACAAAATGTGGAGCTTATAATTAGAAAAGCAATTAGTTTCTCCACAAAATGGCAGAGAGCACACTGCCAAACTAAATCACAGGAGTCTCTAAATTACTTCAAGTTTTTCAATAAGAAGTCATTTTCACTCATGAACATAACTCCTCACTGAGAGAAGATTAACCACTTCAGGACCATGACGCGTTTCCGTATTCATTCTGCTTAATACTTGGTGATTTTCTACAGCTTCCGAAACTAACGTGGAGGATTAAAATAATGAAGACTGTGGCCATTAACCTTCTGTGCTCCATAGACCTTTCCTAATATCAATAAAATGGTCTAATCGTACACAAATCACAAGGTAAAAATGTGTCCCAGCATTGAAGGGGTTAATTATACTTATGCTCTCTTAAAATTGTTACGAATCTACCAATGAATGTAGAAGTTCATCCACCGGGCAGAGCTAAAAATCAAACATTTCACAACAGACACGATGCCTGACACACACACACACACACACACACACACACACACACACACACACACACACACACATGGCCCGGTAGCTCAGTGGTTAGAGCGCTGGCTTCACGAGCCAGAGGACTGGGGTTCGATTCCCCGGCCGGGTGGAGATATTTGGGTGTGTCTCCTTTCACATGTAGCCCCTGTTCACCTAGCAGTGAGTAGGTACGGGATGTAAATCGAGGAGTTGTGACCTTGTTGTCCCGGTGTGTGATGTGTGCCTGGTCTCAGACCTATCCGAAGATCGGAAATAATGAGCTCTGAGCTCGTTCCGTAGGGTAACGTCTGGCTGTCTCGTCAGAGACTGCAGCAGATCAAACAGTGAATTACACACACACACACACACACACACACACACACACACACACGCACACCTTTAATCACTGCAGCTTACAACCCTCGTGTTCAGGAACATGAGGGGAAGGGGAAAAATATAAAGGAAAAAGCTGCTGGAAAAACATATCCCATTAAAAGTGTCGTAAATCTGGTGGACTCATTAGTACACAGGTAGAAGACTTGCAAGGACCTTCTTTTATTATTTGCCCAGCAGGAGAGGGACGCACCACGCAGGATTTTGCTAGGTCTCCCAAGCTTGTATAGGGAAATCTTGTATTGGGAAATCTTCAGTACTACAAATCGTTTTTATCATGATTTTTTTGTGTGATTAGACGATTTTTTTTTATATTAGGAATAGTCTGTGGAGGTCAGAAGATTAATGGGTACAGTCTTCGCTATCTTAATCCCTTCAGTAGCATGACGTATTTCCATACTCATTTAGCTTACTATTTGGTGATTTTATATAGCTTCAGAAACTCATGTGTGGGATGAAAATGGTGGTCTGACCTCCATAGACCCTTCCTAACGTAAAGAAAATCTGAAGCCAAAAATGTCTCAGTATTGAAGGGATTAATCTCCCACATAAGTTTCTGAAGCAGTATAAAATCATCAAATAGTAAGAAGAATGGATATGGAAATGTGTCATAATACTGAAGGGGTTATCATCAAGGTTAGGAAATATAATCCATAAGAGAGAACACTCGTAACCCATCACTAAATATACCAACGAAACTCCAGACAGTAAACATCTTATAACAAACTGTTGGCAAATTAATACATAACAGATGGTAATGTTAAAAAAAAATGTTTCGAATCCATGGAAGTGAATAAAGAATGACTGCCTTTCTTTTTTTTACAATTGGTTGGATTTAGTGAGTTGCCAATCATTGAAGGCACATGTGTACTGGCTTCAATCACGCTGAGTAACAAATGGGACGTGCTTCTGACATGTATGACTCAAACCTGCTAATTACTATGCGAGAATTACACATTTAACAAGCACGAAGGCTCATCACCAAACACCACTTATGAACACCACATCCACCAGCGCAATACAATAACTTTCTCTCTCTCTCTCTCTCTCTCTCTCTCTCTCTCTCTCTCTCTCTCTCTCTCTCTCTCTCTCTCTCTCTCTCTCTCTCTCTCACACACACACACACACACACACACACACACACACACCGCGTAGTGTAGTGGTTAGCATGCTCGACTCACAATCGAGAGGCCCGGGTTCGAGTCCTGGTAAGCGGCGAGGCAAATGGGCAAGCCTCTTAATGTGTGGCCTCTGTTCACCTAGCAGTAAATAGGTACGGGATGTAACTCGAGGGGTTGTGGCCTCGCTTTCCCGGTGTGTGTTGTGTGTTCATGTGGTCTCATTCCTACCCGAAAATCGGTCTATGAGCTCTGAGCTCGCTCCGTAATGGGGAAGACTAGCTGGGTGACCAGCGGGCGACCGAGGTGAATTACACACACACACACACACACACACACACACACACACACACACACACACACACACACACACACACACACACACACACAGCATAGTGTAGTGGTTAGCACGTTCGACTCACAATCGAGAGGACCGGGCTCGAGTCCCGGGAAGCGGCGAGGCAAATGGGTAAGCCTCTTAATGTGTGGCCCCTGTTCACCTAGCAGTAAATGGGTACGGGATGTAACTCGAGGGGTTGTGGCCTCGCTTTCCCGGTGTGTGGAGTGTGTTGTGGTCTCAGTCCTACACGAAGATCGGTCTATAAGCTCGGAGCTCGCTCCGTAATGGGGAAGACTGGGTGACCAGCAGGCAACCGAGGTGAGGTGAATTACACACACACACACACACACACACACACACACACACACACACACACACACACACACACACACACAGTTTCCTTACCGACGTCAACATGTTGCGTCTCGTTTCTTACCTGAAAATGAAAAAGAAGTAATTTTAATGACATGGCTTTATAATCTCTGGTATGTCTGTACTTATGTATGAATAGCTATCTGTCTATCTAGCTATCAGTATTTCTATGTATATAAGTATCTGTCTATTTACCTACTTGTCTGTCTATCCATCTATCCAAATAGTTATGTAAGTACTAAATATCTATCAATAACAGAGTAAGAATAGCAGAGGTAAGAATAGTAAGCCATTGAGCCATTGCAGTATAAGGGACGACGCTAACTAAACCGCTTGCCCAATGAAAGATTCAAGACTTTTCTCACAACTGTGTGTTGAATCACTAAGAGCCAGGCAAGTATCGACATAAGAGACGAGTTTTCATATTCACTCTGCTTACTATTTGGCGATTTTATACAGCTTCAAATACTTATGTGGAGGATTAAATTAGTGAAGACTCAAGCTATTACTATTCTGACCTACACAGACCCTTCTTAATGTAAATAAAATAATCTAATTATACACAAAACTCAAGGTAAAAATGAGTGTCAGTATTTAAGGGGTTAATATCTCTACTAAACATAAACATTGATCAGTAAACATTGAATTCTAATAACACTGTCTAAACATGGGATTATTTTCTTTACATAAATAACTTGCAGGTCTCACATAACTCATTTTTTACGAGAACCAGGTCTACTGTTACTTCTATGCACGTAACTGAAAATATCAATTAAAAAAAATTAAATGAAAAGCCGAGATTTCAAATGTTTTCCGAAGGGAGACACAGAATAAAGGCACAGACAGATAGAAGATGCGTCTAGGGTTGGAAAAGAAACGTGTTAGCATCTGTGGGACCTCACGGCTTCCATCTTACAGTTTGTCCCACTATTGGAAAGCCAAAGATGGGAAGGAAGCCTTAATTGGATCCCAGATTAAAGTCAATACATCTTTTTGAAGAGAGTAAATTAAAATATTTATTAAAAGCTTGTCTTTAAAGGAGATACAGCATTATTATTTCTTTTGATTATGAAATACAAACAATACATCTGATTCACAAAATATACAGACAAAAACTAAAATATTTTCATTGGTTTTTATAGAAAGAATCTCCTAAAAAGTGAAAGGCACATGACTGACGAGAGATGAAGGGCGGATTAGATGAAACAGTTAAGTGCACGCTACATGTGTGCAGTGTGCATGGAACCACCTGTGTGACTTATTGGTAGAACTCAGGTAATAAACGCAAATGCATAACAGAGCTTGTGAAGAATGCTCGAGGGTATTAGTGACTGGATGCATACCACTGACTTGTTGTTTTCATTTGCTACATAACTTAACCCTTTCAATATAGGGACACATTTCTACCGTGACATTTGTGCACGATTTCACTACTTTATTTACATTAGGAACGGGCTATGGAGCTTAGAGGATTAATGGGCAGAGTCTTCGCTATTTTAATCCCCTACATGAGTTTCTGAAGCTATATAAAATCACCAAATAGTAAGCAGAATGAATATGGAAACGCGTCAAGTGAAAGAGGTTAAGCAAAAAGATCATAAGTGATGGTGATGATATTGACGGTAATGGTGACAGTGTGGTGAGAGTGATGGTGATGGTGGTGGTGGTGGTGGTAGTAGTCAGTAAAAGTGCAGGTTTGTGATGTAGTCGTGTAGTATTGGAACAGTGGATGTTTGTGTAGTGGTGGGGACTGTTCTAGTGGAAGAATACAGGTGTGGTGGTGGTGTTGAAGTTAAAAAAAAGTGTGGTTAGATGTGGTACGTTACAGCCAAGGTCGATATGATATGAACCTTGGCAATAGCAGTGGTGAAGCGTGTACGTGTACCTGTGATGTGAGGTTACTGCGTCAGTGTTGGTGGTGGTGGTGGCGATGGTGGTGGTGGTGGTGGTGGGTACATAGTGCTGGAAGTATAATGCTGTGGGAGTGGCGCCGGGCGGAATGAAATGGATGACTGAATGATTGAAGAATCTTTTGCGTGGATAAAGTCTCTCTCTGACAGTAGAGAGGTGATGGTATTGGTGGTGGTGGTGGTGGTGGTGGTGGCAGCGGTGGTGGTGGTGTGTGGTGGTGGTGGTGGTGGTGGTGGCAGCGGTGGTGGTGGGTGTGAATGTGGTAGTGTGAATTAATGTCGTGGTTCTGAATTGTTAACATAATCACTCATTTGACCTTTAGGAAAATTTCAACCTGTTCATAAGTCAGATACGTATAACGACAAATATACACAACACACAATCTCTCTCTCTCTCTCTCTCTCTCTCTCTCTCTCTCTCTCTCTCTGTCTGTCTGTCTGTCTGTCTGTCTGTCTGTCTGTCTGTCTGTCTGTCTGTCTCTCTCTCTCTCTCTCTCTCTCTCACGCAAACAGCGTAGCACCCGACAACCTGCCTGCACTGCGGCGTCCGACTCTCAATCCCGTGGGGAGGGCAACCTATACAACGCCAATTTTGGGTTGTGAGCCCGTATTCCTTTTATACACCCCGAGAGTCTCAGGTTATTACAGGAAATCCACAAACGAAAAGTCTCAAGGCATCATTTCCCATCGGGTTATATATTGAGCCATTTTTCCTCCTTTGGCCCAGCTCGTTTGCTCCGCCACCACCCAGACCCCATCCATGCCCGTGCCAGTCCTCTGCATCCCACCTAGGAGACGATGCGTTCCTTCTGCGTCCTCTACGGTGCAAAACATGTGTGTGTGTGTGTGTGTGTGTGTGTGTGTGTGTGTGTGTGTGTGTGTGTGTGTGTGTGTGTGTGTGTGTGTGTGAGAGAGAGAGAGAGAGAGAGAGAGAGAGAGAGAGAGAGAGAGAGAGAGAGAGAGAGAGAGAGAGAGAGAGAGAGAGAGAGAGAGAGAGAGAGAGAGAGAGAGAGAGAATGAGGGTAGTAACGTCCTATATACTGAATTAAGTGAGAGGCCAGGTTGTGTGGAAGGCTTGGAATAGTGGATGTGTGTGTGTGTGTGTGTGTGTGTGTGTGTGTGTGTGTGTGTGTGTGTGTGTGTGTGTGTGTGTGTGTGTGTGTGTGTGTGTGTGTGTGTGTGTGTGTGTGTGTGTGTGTGTGTGTGTACAACCAGCCGCCCACACCCCTGTACTAGTCACTAAATGGACTCCTACGTATACACAGCCTCCCCTCTCCCCATCAAGCACTTCCACGCTGGCGGGGCGAGGGCGGCAGGCTGGGATTTTCGATGTGTTCACCGCCACGCCACAGTGAACCCCCCAGTGAAGACAACGATAGAACGGACGAGACAATAGAGTGATGATTTCTACCTTAGTCACAGGAAAAACTCATGTAAACCCGACCTATCAGCTCTGTGGGTCTTGAAAACAGTTGTGGTAAGAGAGTTAAACATTTCTGAATCCTTGAGTTTAATGTTATGCTTTCGGAGGACGGACGAGAAAGTAGAGTGTGGATGAATGACTGGGAGAGTGAGCAAGTGAGTGATGGGATAGATACATGCGAGGACGAGTATGTAATTAAAGTAGGTGGGCAGGTATTACAGCGAAAGACAAAACAGGTGCAGGAACAAGAGCCAATTTGCAACTTTTCCCGCACATTTTTACGGCTTAAGCGAGGAACTTTATTCATTAACTCTGGGTATTGAGGGATTAGCAGCTGTAAAGGGGGCATGGTTCAGGGGAGCGGGCGACCTGCAGGCACCAATCACCAGACACCCCCTCCCACCACTACTATTCTAGTCATAACAGTACCAGCGACCAAGTAAAGCCGACACAACCTCACCCACTCACTCACTTAGTTGCATCACAATATTCAGTTACGTAATGCAGTAGATTAGAAAATATAACCTAGTCAGCATACCTATTCTTTATAAACACACACACACACACACACACACACACACACACACACACACACACACACTACATCTACTACTGCCACCACCACTACTGCCATAAACACTACAGGTACTAAATTGCTACCATTCATGTGTCAGTTTCACACCACACACAAATGGATGCTCACACTTAAGGTCTCGAGGCTTACAGGACCCTGCCATTTTCGAAACTTACCCTTGAGTACCATGATGCGTTTCCATATTTATTGTGCTCACCATTTCGTGACTTTATACAGCTTCAGACTCGCATGAGGAGGGATGAAAATAGTGAAGCCTGTGGCCATCAATCTCCTTGTCTCCATAAACCTCTCCTAATATCAATAAAATGATCTAATCGTACACAAATCTCAAGGTAAAGATATGTCCTAGTATTGAAGGGGTTAATACCATAGCAAGCAACAAGATACAGGAACCTCAGCCAGTACCTTGAGAAAACCTCCTATCACCTCCAAAGTAGAGAGAACAATGTCGGTCTAAAACTCCATTTCACATCCACGATATACAAAGGGTAAGAAATGCTGCACTAGATGATACCCCAGTCTGTGCCGGCGTAATCTCAGTCCACGAGCAACGATCCCCGAAATCCACGTTCATATACTCGTAAAATAAGCGGGAATGCGACTTTTTTTGAAGGCAGCTCGGCATGTTATTGCTCCTTTCCCGTTTTTTATAAGGTGAAGGAAACGCCATGCAGGTGAGCAAAAACAGGAAGCACAGCGAGCAGGGAGGAAGCTGGGAGTAAAGAGTGAAATATACTGCAGAGTTAGATGAGTGAAGTGCTGGCTGTGGGTGAGTGGGGTGTGAAACTGAACCAGGGACATGATCTAAGGAGCGGAAAGTCGACGGAGAGGTGAGAGAAAGGACCGGGAGCTAAAATATATGAAGTAAGAGTCTGAAGAATGGACTGGCGGTGGAATGCCTGGCTGGAAAATCTGAGAGTGCAAAAGAGAGAATATAAAGAAAAAAACTTAGAACCACTTACGTTTAACCTTCATAAAATCCCTGTTTTTAGAGGAAGGAGAGCGAGAGCGAGAGAGAGAGAGAGAGAGAGAGAGAGAGAGAGAGAGAGAGAGAGAGAGAGAGAAGTAAAAATAGATAAACCATTGCGAGTTTCAAGAGTAATGACAGGCCGACAGGTTGAATGGATCGGCCTAGTGATGGGGCTAAATGGACTTTGCCCGCCCGACTAACGCCTATCCGTGGACACACTATCAGCCATTTCCCCGGCCCGCCATGACGTCGCTGCTTCCAGGCTCTGATGATTACGTCAGGCGACACCACGAAAAACGGGGTCACGTGGGAGAGAGAGAGAGAGAGAGAGAGAGAGAGAGAGAGAGAGAGAGAGAGAGAGAGAGAGAGAGAGAGAGAGAGAGAGAGAGAGAGAGAGAGAGAGAGAGAGAGAGAGAGAGAGAGAGAGAGAGAGAGAGAGAGAGAGAGAGAGAGAGAGAAAGAAAGAAAGAAAGAAAGAAAGAAAGAAAGAAAGAGAGAGAGAGAGAGAGAGAGAGAGAGAGAGAGAGAGAGAGAGAGAGAGAGAGAGAGAGAGAGAGAGAGAGAGAGAGAGAGAGAGAGAGAGAGAGAG
This sequence comes from Portunus trituberculatus, assembly GCF_017591435.1. Classification (NCBI taxonomy): domain Eukaryota; kingdom Metazoa; phylum Arthropoda; class Malacostraca; order Decapoda; family Portunidae; genus Portunus; species Portunus trituberculatus. The sequence continues at coordinate 10,624,475 of NC_059269.1, read as the reverse complement.
AGAGAGAGAGAGAGAAAGAAAGAAAGAAAGAAAGAAAGAAAGAAAGAAAGAAAGAGAGAAAGAAAGAAAGAAAGAAAGAAAGAAAGAGAGAGAGAGAGAGAGAGAGAGAGAGAGAGAGAGAGAGAGAGAGAGAGAGAGAGAGAGAGTATACAAGTCTACAGCACTATACTTAGCTCTGTGTTCTCAGTGTTGCCTCGTGACTGGGTGAGCATTGCCAGGAAAGAGGTCAGCAGGCCAAATACTGTCATATCGCGCGTCTCCTTCATGGTCTGCATTATAGACGAGACCTGCGACGCTAGAGAACTCTCGTGATTAATACCGGAGCCAGTTCGAGCCTGTGACACCGCCCCTTCCTATTGATCATGACTAGTTGAAGGCTCAGGTAAATAGCGTTGAAGGCAGTACTACGGTGTCACGGCGAGCCAGGTAATGGGAGTAGGAGAGGTTGTGAGCCGAATGGAGGGTTGATGTATGCGTGTGCTTGGCTGAATGACGAGGGGAAACCATTGGCGTGGATAATAGTGGTATTTCATTCTACATCCGAAATAGGGAGAAGGAAGAAAAGACAGAAATGAGGAGGGTGAAGATTTTACTGCATCATATGGAATTATGGGATGAAAACCAGTGCGAGTATGCCAAGGCAATTTATGGAACCACAGCATTGCTTCGACAAACTGCATAGTGTGATAAACAATCGCTTGTGGTATTGACAGGATAGGTAGAAAATCATACGAGCAGAATATAATCTTAACCTTTTCAGTACTTGGATGTATTTTTACCATTACTTTTGTGTATGAATAGACGATTTTATTGACATTAGGATGGGTCAATAGAGGTCAGAAGATAATTGGCCAGAGTCTTAACTATTTTAATCTCCACATAGTTTCCGAAGCTGTATAAAATCATCAAATAGTGAGCACAGTGAGTATGAAAACACGTTATTTTACTGAAGGGGTTAAATAATAGGCAGGGCATCTTTTTTTTTTAATAGGGAAATTCATGAACTGCATTTTCACAAACTTTGATTTGGCAACAGAAGCTCAAGAAGGAATGCAAAAATACGAGGCTGCCATTGACCATTCCAACGCCAGCACAAAACCCTGAAGAGTGACAAAAACACGTGTATTTATTTGGTGTGCCGTCAGTCAAGTTGTAATGACTGTCCCTCCCCACCAGACAACACTTGTAATATTTCACAGTCGGGGTAATCAAGCAGCTTTATGAACAACCACCGGCTACTATGATATTGGGCAGCTGTACCGAGGCAACACATGACTGCAACTTTTTTTACTTTGAGTTACGGAAATTCATGATGAGTAATACGCGCTGACAGATGATGACCCGTGAACTTTTCATAAAATTATTATTACTTCAATCAGCAGCATTTAATAAGGCTTTGAAAGACGGTGTTTTATTAATATATTTATTACTATTGGAATTCAGACAAGAGATGAAAGAATAATACATATATGACAAAGTGGAGTGAAATATGAAATGAAAAAAAAAAACGTGAAGTGTTTCTCCTTCCGGCGTGAAGAGGTGCCTTAGCGAGCCTCGGCTTCATTACGGCTTCTGACAAAGTTTTGAACGCACTCAGCGCGGTAACTTTTTTTCTCACTGATGTCGTTTCCAGAAACGAAAGATCCTTTTCGCTTTTAAACTTTGCCATCATCCAACTTTAATATTCTAGTAAAGCAACATTCCTATTTCACACCATCCCAGTGGAGGGAAGCGTCCAAGCGCCCTCCCTACACTGCACACCACGCCGACATATTCGCCGCGTCCACAGTGGCTTTTCTTTTTCTCTTCAAATTATCACCAAGTATGCTCAGTCCTTCCTTCCGCCCTCCCCTCTCCCATCCAGTCTCTCTCTCTCTCTCTCTCTCTCTCTCTCTCTCTCTCTCTCTCTCTCTCTCTCTCTCTCTCTCTCTCTCTCTCTCTCCATAACTTCACCTGTGTACCCTCGGTTCTGCTCTCCTGTCGCTACACAGGAATATTAAACAAGGATGATGTTTTGCGCCGTAAAGTTATGTTGTCTCAAGAAATACTCGTACAAGGAAACAAAAAGTTTCTTTTTCTGTGCCTCTGACTGAAGGGCGAGGACGAGGACGAGGAGGAGGAGAAGGAGGAGGAGGAGGAGGAGGAGGAGGAGGAGGAGGAGGAGGAGGAGGAGAGAGGAGGAGGAGGAGGAGGAGGAGGAGGAGGAGGAGGAGGAGGAGGAGGAGGAGGAGGAGGAGGAGGAGGAGGAGGAGGAGAAACAACAATAATTACTACTACTACTATTACTACTTCTACTACTACTATCACTACTACTACCACTACTGCACTACTACTACTACTACTACTACTACTACTACTACTACTACTACTACTACTACTACTACTGCAAAAACAAGAAGAACAATAACAACAATGAAAAGAACAGCAGAGAAAAACAATAGGAAGAGTGGTGTGAGGCCGGCCATCCATCCATCCATCTAGCCAGCCAGCCAGCATGCAGCTAAACTCCCTCCATGGCAGCTCGGTATTTAAGCCAAGCCACTGAAAGGGTTTACCTGCATCCTGTCCCCGGTACCTTGGTCACCCAGCACGCCACACCCAGCCGTAAGACACAAAAAGGCTACATCATATCACCAACCATTTGAGTCTTTCCTATTGTAATATTTAGTGAATGAAGAGAAGGATAGATAATAAAAACGTGGCGTACCTGCGATTCTAGAGATATGGTGAGCGTAATTCTGGTAAATTTTCTCAGTAGGTGGGATACTGTCACCAGGCTGGCTTTTTTGCAGCTTCGCCACCATCTAATTTACATCCAGCTTCTGATATAAGACTGACACACACACACTCTTTTTACCTGACTTGGCTGTGATTGCATATCATCCGCCTTACATTACTGAATCCCGTTTTTTGTTGCACTGATTGCCTGTTGTTCGGAGATGGGCGAGACAGCCAGACAACCAGACAGCCAGACAGACAGAATAATACGCCAGTTTGCCAGGAACGAGGAGCACAATACTTTACAATAGCTGTTTCTGATTCCTTTCCTGCTTCTAACTCACGAGGACTCTCAATAATACTAAAGCGAGTCTTCCAGTAACAGCTCACTTCACACACATACACACACACACACACACACGCACACACACAGGATTGGTTACTTGTAATTACAACAGTGAGCGTCTTGTAGCAACTTGTCTCGCAAAATTATATCCCATCGTAAAGTTGATGAGATGCTCTGGCGCTCCGTAAACGTAACACTGACCTTCATTACACAGATGGGCGCAGTTTGAGTGTGTGTATGTATGTATATATGTATGTATGAGAGAGAGAGAGAGAGAGAGAGAGAGAGAGAGAGAGAGAGAGAGAGAGAGAGAGAGAGAGAGAGAGAGAGAGAGAGAGATTGTATTCCATTATGTTAAATGACTGCATTGTGCTACTGAATAATTCCTTTCATACCCTGAAAACGTGCGAGCACACACACACACACACACACACACACACACACACACACACACACACACACACACACACACACACACACACACACGATACGCTGCGATGAGGTGTATGTGGCCAGTAGTGAAGTAAAGGGTTGGTAGTCCTCATTGCACTGCTAATGTTACACAAGTAAACGTTCCCATTAGATGCGTGCCAATTGACCACCTGTCTTGTTTGTCTCGGTAAGTATGCAAAGCGACTTGTTTCCTGCCTAGAATTCCCCTATTATGGACTCCTTCCCGGCACCCAAGCGTTTCCTGCCGTGCTAGCGACAGGACCACACTGAGAGCCAACAGGAATGGCAGGACGTCCAAGGAATATATTCTCTCACGCCCCTCGTCTGACAGGCTGTTGTGATCATTCCCCCGGATGTTACTATTTGCATTACGTTATCTGCCCTAAGAAAGCTGCGAGGAGCCTCACTGAATACCAAGAATGAGCGTCGCAAACAGAGGACTAGCATGTGCGTCCAATATTGCATGCAGTGACTTTATCTAATAAGAATGAATGGAGCAAAACTTCAAAGAACGAACGCCGTGTGCATTTTTTATTTTATGTTCACGTGTCTCGTTTAGCGAAATGAATTCCCCTAGGATCACTAATGATAATTCCTCTGAGTCAGGAGAACAAAAGAGTTTTTAAAAATTAACCTCGGTGCAGGGCGAGAAGGGCCCATACTCACGGAAAAAAAACTGGTGGTCAGCATTATTTGTTTCCCTTAACTCCGGGACGCATTTTCATATATAGTTTTAGGTGTGATTAGACGATTGTATTGACATTATGAAAGGTCTATGGAGGTCAGAGGTTTAATGCCCAGTCTTCACTATTTCAATCTTCGCTGTATAAAATCACCAAATAGTAACCAGAATGAGTATGGAAATGTGTAATGGTACTGAAGGGGTTAATATTGAAAATAGTGGCCAGTGACGAAACAGTCTTGAGAAAAACCATCATTGTCTAATTGTTCACAGTGGAATGGTGGCCAAAAATGTGCTTTAATGCATCTTTTTCATCCTTCAACTGAAGGGATAATGCAAGTAGCTTATATTACTAAAGAAACAATGAGCATCACACGATCCCTGCACCACGTAGCACACATTGATTACATACGGAAGACTGGTTTATCTAAAGTGGCTCTTCCCTCACGACACCTTTACTCTTTGGGAAATAGTAGAAGTATCAATTCACTTCCAAAACTTAAATTGATTTTAAAACGAGAGCTTTGCTTTCGATTCCTTTTTCGTTTTGAAGGGAGACTGCAATTTTCTCTAAGATTTAAAAGAACTTTCGCAACCCAAAGCTGTAGAGAATAATAAAGAAATATATCCCCCAGTTGCTTTCTGTCACAAACAACGATCTGTATGTATGGAATGTGCATAGACTGGTGTGCAGGGAGATGCTGGGCCGGGGGAAGGCAAGAGAAAACCTGGCTTGGTGCAAAATGTGTGGGAAGACGAGTATTCTCATAGACTCAATTAATATACGTTCATGACTGTAGTATATTCCAAATGAGTTCCTGAGGCTGCCTTGTCTGCATCCCCACCACCTTTTTATAATGATTAGGTAAGTATACATGAGATATTGGAGAGGAGGAGAAGCGGAGGGAAGCACGGCAGCAGGGAGAGGCGCGTGCTCGTAAGGTAAGGTTATGAGTGGAGTTCGCGGACGTTTATTTGTTGCGTGCTTATTACTACCACACCTTCCCGGGGCGTCCCAAGCATCCAGGCAATGGAAGGGTAATAAAGGAACGATGTGATATATTTTCTAGACGAGCCAAGTTTGTTTATATATTTTTAAAAGCTCCACTTAGGTTATTTCCTTTCACGGCTCCCTGGTGGTATTCAGGCAGGTCTCCGAGTCGCCGCCCCTCTGTGGGTTAATGGTCGGGCTGCTTCCTCCAGGCTCAAGCACAAAAGTTTCGTCCTCTGGTTTGGACGTTACAGATATATGCTAATTTACTTCTCGGGTGCTTCTAAAATGAAAATTTTCCGGCCGATGTGAAAACATTTTCCAACTCCTACGTTGATATTTAGCTTTCTCTGATTCCTTCCTCTATTCTACCTTTTTATTTTAGATTAACATTCATAATCATACAAAACTAGTCTACAGTAGTAATAAATTAACTCATGTTGGTTTTAAATCTTTCAGCCGAACATTCTATATTTCATGTAATAACTGCGCGCCTCCAACGCAATAATGAAAAAAATCTGCTGTAATTTTTGTTTCGATAGATTTCCTTGCCTGCGATATTACAACTTTACGTGTTCATGAAAAGGAAGGGAAGTGGCGTCCAGCTTCAACAACTTCGTGTCCACACACTCATTAGCCACGAACGAGTCTGCCGACGATGAGTGACACATTTCTAGAAAAAGTCAATTACCACGATCATCTTGGAGATTTTTACGAGGAAATTAATTACAAGTGGTGTAGATTTTAGATCATGCTATTAATTAAGGAGCAAATTAGTGCATCGTCAGAATACTGAAGCCCCCCCCCAAAAAAAACCAGATCCCTCTCCCCATCTCTCTCTCTCTCTCTCTCTCTCTCTCTCTCTCTCTCTCTCTCTCTCTCTCTCTCTCTCTCTCTCTTTCTCACACACACACATACACACACTGCAGAGGTTCAGGACGCTGCACCATACCCACTAACAACATCGGTGTCCAATAATGGCAGGTGGACAAGATTCACATAGCCCCCGTGAGGCAGCGCACATGTCCTCGTAGTGGGCGGTACAGGCATTATTGTGGAACGTGACCTCTCCCGGTCCCCATAAACTGACACTTTCCTTATAGGGACAAATGGTGTCTCCTCACTAGGGGAACACAGTATCAGGTGTATGTATGTTTTTCTCCTTACTTCTCCCCTTTAATCCAGGCTCTTCTTATATTCAAGTGAGACGAGAACCTTCTAAATCATTCCTTCCGTGAGGGACAGACACACATCTCAGCTGCCTGCCCGTCTCTTAGCAGTCCCGCCACACTCCATCCAGCTGCTCTCACACCGAATGAGTTGGACAAAGAAGCCACTAGCACTCTCGTGAAGTAACAAATGAATAGATTGATTAATTATTGAAAAAAAAGAAAGGTGTAAAAATAAAAATACCTGAATAGATATTCCTCCACGTTATTATTTTTAAACAAGTAATATGTATCGAATGAAGCGCCACAGAAGCTCTGTCTAACGAACCATTCACGTTATAAGGAGGAAATGAAGATGGAAAACTATCAAGGCATCACTTCAAGACATTTATTCCTGATTTTTGACTAATTCTATATCAGTCTTTAAGGGAAGTAGCATTTCAAGTGGAGAATTTTTTTTTCATCTTTTTGTTGCCTTTGTCTGATTTTTCCCCTCTTGCATAGTAAAAGGGCTTATCTGTCTGTCTAGAGCGTGAAGGTGAATTATCTTTGGTGAACATAAATTACTGATTCATGGGAGAAGAAAAATGAAGGAGTGAAAAATTCGTTATCCTCAAGCAAGGCGGTTACTTACAAACACACCTCAGGAAAACTAAACCTTCACGTGTGCTTCTGTGTGATCCTTTCCCTTCCTTTCCATCCCTTTATCTAACCCCTTCCACCCTTCCCCCCGCCCCTAAGCCAGCCAGACTCCCTTTATGTGTGCACAGCCGGAAAGGAAAACAAAGTGAATATTTACCAAAGTGTCCTTTTAACGAGGGTTGTGTTTGCGAGGGTCGTCCTGCGTTTAAGAATTGATGGCCAGCGGGCGAGTGGGAGGAGACGCCGCTAAGGTCCGGCAGCCACCAGGTAAAGTATTCATTTTTGCCTTCTTAACTGGGATTTTTCTGTGTAATTCACTGTTTGATCTGCTGCAGTCTCTGACGAGACAGCCAGACGTTACCCTACGGAACGAGCTCAGAGCTCATTATATCCGATCTTCGGATAGGTCTGAGACCAGGCACACCAGGTATGTGTGTGTGTGTGTGTGTGTGTGTGTGTGTGTGTGTGTGTGTGTGTGTGTGTGTGTGTGTGTGTGTGTGTGTGTGTGTGTGTGTGTGTGTGTGTGTGTGTGTGTGTGTGTGTGTGTGTGTGTGTGTGTGTGTGTGTGTGTGTGTGTGTGTGTGTGTGTGTGTGTGTGTGTGTGTGTGTGTGTGTGTGTGTGTGTGTGTGTGTGTGTGTGTGTGTGTGTGTGTGTGTGTGTGTTCATTCTAACTTCACTAAAGGAGGACTATTTACAGTTTTATTTTTTCAACAGGAAAACGAACAAAAGTAGAAAGAAAAAAAAACATACTCATGATCATAAAAGTAGCGAGGCCAACAGCGGGTCGGTCCATCAGTCAACCTACAGAACTGACAAACGATAACCGGCGGCAGTGTTCCAGTAATCGAGTGTGTCAGTGTTATGTTGTCAGCCAAACTAAAAATACAGTTTGCATCGTTCGTTGATGGAGGGCAAGTGTTCAGAGATCATAACATTAAATGCAGTCCTTGTATTAAACTCTAAATAAGCAGGATTATATATAGAAAGGGAATTCGAGAAGAGACGACGAATATTTCTTTCTCAATGTTTCCATGTGTGTATTAATCAATGTCCATTAAAATCACATTAATTACATGCTAAATGTAAAATTATATATGTATTCACAGATTCCTGGGAGAAGATGACTAAGTGATGCCATGAATACGCCTGATACCTGAAGAGTGAGGCGCAATGGGAGGGAAAAACGGTGGTGGCCAATAGACTGAGGCACTGAGGGGGTGCTGCCTGCCAGGAGCGGCTCTACCACTCGATATTTTTCACATCTTGACCAAGAAAGCTCACCAAAGCCCTAATATATATATATATATATATATATATATATATATATATATATATATATATATATATAGAGAGAGAGAGAGAGAGAGAGAGAGAGAGAGAGAGAGAGAGAGAGAGAGAGAGAGAGAGAGAGAGAGAGAGAGAGAGAGAGAGAGAGAGAGAGAGAGAGAGAGAGAGAGAGAGAGAGAGAGAGAGAGAGAGAGAGAGAGAGAGAGAGAGAGAGAGAGAGAGAGAGAGAGAGAGTCAAGCCAAAACCAGAAGAAAAGACAGGAGCAAAGCTTTGTGGCTCATTGACGGCATCGTGAAGGCTACAAGAATGAAGGGCGTTAGTGTGCGCCGACTAAAAAGTGAAGGCGCAGAATACTTCGGTGCTTAAGCAAAATGTTCTTTGTGGATCTTGAGTGACTTTTCAGCAGTGGGGGGGCGGCGGCCAGTACGAGGGCTGGTAACTGCACCAAGCTGAATCAACAAGGGAAGTAAAAGTTTGTGGGATTTGACTTGGTGCGGGTTACACTCAGAAACAGGGCAAGGTAACGCAAACACCTCAGATGCAGAGGCTGGGTAAGGCAAACACCATTGATAAATAATGCTGGCAACGCGGCCTGCTTCTGGAAGGGAGAGCAGAAGAGAAGAATGCCTTGACAGTGAAGAGAAAATAAACAAATTTGTAAAGAAAAAGATCGTTCAGGGAATCTAGCTTTTGCGAGGGTCACGTTCTTTTACCGTCATTCCTTATGTAAAGAATGTCATGCCAGTGCATCCCTTCATGCACGTTCTTTTTCTTGCTGTTTTTCGAATGTTTGATAAAATTGTCTTGTCAAAAACCTGCGCCCGTATTCAGAAACGCCTTCCCCTCTCATTACGACAAAACTAGCCAGATTTCAAGACAGTTTCTCCTTTCAATGAACCAAAAATCTTGCCGATCCTTCACCATAATCATAAGACAACCCGCCTTAAAAACACGAATATCTTCTACTGGAGTCTTTGGAAAGCAGTGGTGGTGAGAGCAAAGCGTTTCTCTTACTCAACTTTTATTCGCCTCTGCATGCGTTCCATCAGCAAGGCACTCAGCTGTACAGGCTCGGGATGATGTGTAAATATGTACGACCATTTCATACCCTATTAGGATTCCTTCTCCTTGCCTACCGCTATTCTTCCTCCTCGTCTTCTTCCTCCTCTTCTTCTCAGCCCTCTTCCTCAACCTCAACTCCTCTTAGTACTGAAACTCCATCTACTATATTCATTTTTTTCAATAAACTAATGGAGAACGTCGTCTACTTTGTGTGTGTGTGTGTGTGTGTGTGTGTGTGTGTGTGTGTGTGTGTGTGTGTGTGTGTGTGTGTGTGTGTGTGTGTGTGTGTGTGTGTGTGTGTGTGTGTGTGTGTAGAATTTTCTCAGCACAAAATACAGTAATCTTCAAAGACAAACAATCTAATTTTTACTTTTTCACTCTATTCTTTAAATTTTATTCCACATCCATATAAAAAGGGAACATATTTTATTACATTAACATAATTCACACATATCAAGCAGCAGAGAAGTACCACTTTAACAACACACACACACACACACACACACACACACACACACACACACACACACACACACACAACACACATCACTCTAATCACTCTTACAAACGCAAGCACCACGCTCATCACAAGTACTTCTTTCTGCAGTCTCAGGTAGAACAGCACCAGCAGCAGCAGCACCAACACCATTCTGGCCCTTCACCACCACCCCACTACTCACAACACCGCCGACAAGAGGAGTAAGAAATAATACATCCCACAAGGCGCCTCACTGCTCTCTGCCCCACTCCCAGCTCTCCACATATCCAGAACACTCGTCCCCACCACTGTCTTCCTAATTTCTTTTCCTTGTTGCTCCTCTCCTGCTTCATCTTGGCAACTGTACATTCCTCCCTTCCTTCTTTTTCATTTCTTTACACGTATTCTTGTCATAACTCACAATTTCGCTACTGTGTTGTGTTTCTACGGGCAATATTGTGGTTGTTTCTTTCCCTTTATGGCTGGATTCGTTAAGGGGAGGAAAACATCCTGCGTGAAGGTATCGTTAGCAAAAATGAATTAGTCTCCACAGTCGTACCACTGCTCCTCCCCCTCCAGTAAATGAGTTCGGGCAATAACTAAGTGAAGTGCTCACTCTACGTAATTACCTCTGTCACTAGTTCCCGGCGCATGACCTCACCATTTTGCCGCTGAAACACCAGCAACGAAATATGAGCCCGCTTAACAATGAAGATAGCGATCACCTGACCATTACTTTTAGCTACACGAGTATTAGCCCAAAGTAAACAATATCAGGGAGTAGATGAAGCACGTGTACCTTTCAGAATCAATTAATCAGGTGAGAGAAATTACGACACCTAAAGAGAAGTGAGCGGGTAAAGATGAATTTCTCCCGTGGTCCGTTGCGAGGATCATCTTTAAAGTGGTGAATTTTGTACACCTTCCCACCACTGAAACATCCCTGGCCCGCCGTACACTTCTGCAGCGCTGCTTCCGTTCCTCGCCACACCTGCCTCACTCACCACCACCACCACCTAAAAACCCAGCCTCGCTTTGCTTTCTAATTGTTCAACCTTAAAACACACGCTGGCTTAGTCATCAAAGAGCGGCGTCCCCATTGCGGAAAAAAAGAAGAAAAAAAGATTATATATATACAAATACGACATTACATACTAAAGAAGATTTGCCATAATAATAATCTAAGATAATCTCATAATCTCCCTTCCCCTGCTCGTTTCATTTCTCTCTCTCTCTCTCTCTCTCTCTCTCTCTCTCTCTCTCTCTCTCTCTCTCTCTCTCTCTCTCTCTCTCTCTCTAATTAATGGCTGGCTTAGCAGTCTTTCTATGCTTGCAATTCTATATTATTCCTATGTCAGTATTGATGTGTTTCTTTAGCCATGTATCTATTCAACGTGAGCTTTAATGAACTTTCTATGTTTAATTGAAAGCTGGAGACCCATTACCTAGTGAACGGGGACAGCAGAGCGTCGCGGCACCGTTGTTGTGGCACCCCATGAGTGGATCGCCAAAAAAACAGACTTTACCACGACTCTAGATAAAACGCGTGTAATTAGTGCATCCTTAATAAATAATTTGCAGGTGAATATATTTACGCATACAATAAATTTCTTGTGATTACATAGGATTAACCTTTCGTATAATAATAAGTAATTTAGTGGTTAAGTCTGAAAGTGGTTTATTATTCAATCATTTAGGGTGCATATAATATCTGTGCATCCCCCTAGCTAATAACTTTCACAGGTAATTGAAAGTCCTCAGTGCTGATGACCCATTGGCCATTAAAGCGATTAACTGGTTGCTTTCCCTGTGACAACTGGTCAGCCAACTTTCCCGCCGGGACTTCTGCATGGAAAGACACTGAACACCGTCAGCTGCAAGTTAGTCCCGACTCCCAAGGGGATAAGCAGCTTAGTAAAGGAAATACACGGAAAGGTCTCGGAGATTAACAACTTCGTTCTCTTCATAAAATATTTTATTATTCATTTACATCTTATTAGCGTGTGTCGCTGTAAGGAGATCGCTATCCAAAATTAGGAAAACACTAACTAATAACACTATAAAAAAAAAAGTATACTTAGGATTAACTTATGCACGGAAAATACGACGCTATAGGTGCTATAATGCAACATGGAGAACGTTTCAATACCTCCCCCAAAGAAAAAAGGCGTGGAGAACGATACTGTCCCTGCTACTAATGGCCATAAAAAAAAAAAAAAACTAAATAAAAACAGGACTGATTGTTTATATTTTGTCTATGAGTCAGTGAAGATAAGAATATATTTAAGTGGTATAATGCAATATGGAGGACGTTTCAATACTTCCCCCCAAAAAAAACAAAGTGTGGTAAACGATACTATCCTTGCTATTGATGGTCGTAAAGAAAAAAAAATGAATAAAAAAATAGAATAGAGAGTTTAATTTTCTCTATGAGTGAGTGAGGATAGGAATATATTTAAGTGAGATGAAGGGTTGACCCAGAGATAAGCCTGCTAGAAGAGGTTAATGTGAGTGAAGGACGCGTTCACCAGACCACATAAAGGGATCCCGTGCTGATATTGCAGTTCCCTCGGCAGACTTGAGAGAGAGAGAGAGAGAGAGAGAGAGAGAGAGAGAGAGAGAGAGAGAGAGAGAGAGAGAGAGAGAGAGAGAGAGAGAGAGAGAGAGAGAGAGAGAGAGAGAGAGAGAGAGAGAGAGAGAGAGAGAGAGAGAGAGAGAGAGAGAGAGAGAGAGAGAGAGAGAGAGAGCACACGTCTGGAGCAGCACGTGACCTTCCTCCAGCTATATAAGAAAATACACATATACAAAACTATACCATGCAAATGCTACATCTTCTCATCCTGAACATTCATTTCCTGGCAAGAAATCTTCACCACAGTACACAGAAATGACTCTCCACCACTGTTTACCTTCTTTACGATCTGCCAAACATGCCAATTTAACCATTGTTACGGCCCGCCCGTAACATACTCCACTACCATCACCTCCTCCGCTTGTTACCTCATTCGCCACCTCTCCGCCTCCCCTTCCACGTCACCGACTCGTGAACCTTCCACGCCACGGTCTCATGAACCCTCCACGTCACCGTCTCATGAAGCCCCGCTACTGTCCCGAAGTTGGATTCACGCGGCCCCATTCGACTCCAGCAGAAGTGTTAAAGCAAGCTCGGCTTTCTGGAAAGTCAAGTCGAGGTCCAGGCCTCAACCAGTGAACACAACGCCTCTTTGGACTGCCGTGGGATCAACCATCACCCAGCACTTCACCTCTGCAACACCGCATAAGTATCACTTTCCCTCGTCCCGTGTTTTCCACATTGCCTCCATATAGGATTAGGATTATTGTTAGGTATTAAGTTGGGTTCTTTATTGTTGTATTTATTTCTGTGTTATATGTATGTGTCATTTTCCTGTGTTTCATGTTATATATGTCAGTTTCATTATGGGTTATTAAAATAGCTTTTTAAAGTACACTCTTTGCCTTTCCTCACCAGTTGAACCTGCAGTGTTTTTTTTTTGTTATTGTTCACCGGCTCCCGGATACCAATCTTACCCGTTTAACCGGTGAACGTAACACCATAAACCATCAAAATACAACAGGATTAACACACAACAAAAGGACAATGCAAAACTCTGTAGTGAAAAAGAGATACAAGGGGCAACGTGCACTCCAAAGTCTGGCAGTGGCGGCACGTTAACAGACAGGCAAACAGAGGGACAAAAGCAACAGCTCGTGGAAATCAGAGCAAGACCAGACTTTCTCGACGGTGGATAGACTTAAGATAGTGTGACGCTTCCAAGAAATACAACAGCCCGAGGTATGTGTGTGTGTGCGTTATGACTTCATTCTACTATGACATACAGTTTTAAGAGCAGGCGGAATCACACGACAGCTCAGCCTCTCTGTATCAAAGAGCACTAGCTCCCTCCCAAACATGGTGTCATAGCGTGACAGTACGGAGGCAGCGACTAGGCAAGGGTTACAGTCGTTGGCTTTGTTTGTCACTGGAGAATTCCTTGAACGAAATAGCCGGTAAACATGAAATAAAACGTGCTAAAGAACATAAACAAAACAATAACCCCAAAAACGCTTAATTTATCTGCCTCTAGTCTTCAAAATATATCTGCTTTGAGCTCAGCCATTGTGTGTGTGTGTGTGTGCAATGAAATATGCATTTATACCGTTTAAATGTTTACGCCCAAATTAAACCAGATAACATCAGGAAAGGTACCGAGAATTTCGTTTGATGGCAGAAGCCATTAAGGAAACCTTTCGAACACCAAAGATTTAACCTCGCCTGAAAGTGTGAGCTGAGAGAGAGAGAGAGAGAGAGAGAGAGAGAGAGAGAGAGAGAGAGAGAGAGAGAGAGACAAACAACACGCCAACTGCAAAAGAGTTGAGTTTGCTCCAAGATTCAATAAGACTAGAAAAATAATAATGATCTCAAAGTTTGGCAGGGAATCATTGTGTAACATAAAAGACTGTGGCAAAGTCTCCGTCAATCTCGAGTCCTGGAACATCAGCTGCTTTTTCTTTTATCCACTTGGAAAAATATAAAGCATTAGTATCATTTCACGAGCGAGAGGGAGACTTCTTTTCTTTATCCTTTGCCGGCGTCAGTTTTAGTCTCTACAAGTTACTGGGACTGTCCTTGCCTTTACGACACAGAGGAGACACACAACTACTATCATAACAGTCCAGTGTGAGTTGAACAGCGTCCTTACTGCGCGAATCAAGACTAGAGGTCACTGTAACTGGCGGTCCTCAATACCTGGTCAAGCTGAGCGAGGCCAATTCAGCCTCTTGACAATAAGGGACTCATAAATCACACAGGTATCTGGATTATTACTATCTCAATTACACGTTATGCGTTTAATATGTATGTGGAGAGAGAGAGAGAGAGAGAGAGAGAGAGAGAGCATTTTTCCGTCAGTGATTTTAAGGAGTAACTCTGTAGCACCTCATATGATGCTAGAAAAGAAGTAAAAGGAAATACATCACCACTTTCTAATAAGCCAAGGATAGAAAACATTATCAGCACGAGGTGGATGGCGGTAATGAGAACAGAAAACACAACACAATGAACTGCTACACAATGACAGGCAAACGTTTTCCGGCGCTGCTAACAAAGGGAGATGTTTACACGCCCTTAGGATATGTAAGCAACACCAAAACCTACAGAACACTCGCTGCCTTCAACACTGCACCCTCCTACTCGACACTCCAGTCATACATTATTACTCCACACACTAGAAATCTTAATTAAAACCAAAAATACTCACCACACAAGTGCCCAACATCACAAGGCGCTATGATAGTCACAAAGATTTAGTAAACAGTTTTTCTCATTGCGCTACTCGTTTTTGTTCACAACCAGCACAAATAATTATGTTACTTCTCTGCTTAGCTGAACGCATGAGAGAGAGAGAGAGAGAGAGAGAGAGAGAGATAGAAGAGACGTATCACATATGACCGAGAAGTATTATTTTTAGTTATTAAACCTTCGTATATAAAACATGTAAAACTCAAGGAAAAGGTGCCAAAGAGGAGACGAAAACGATGAAATACAATGAGGAGGAATGTGAGGTAACGCTTCCATATGTCACGGTGGCTTAGTTTAGGTTAGGTTAGGTTAGGTTAGTGCACCCTTCACACTACCACTCCGGGTCTTGCTCTACAGAACCGCGGGCTTGACATACTCAATAAACTTTCACTGCAAAAAAATTAGCAGCATTTTGTTCCGAGTCCTAACAGGGTCTGTCTGAGATTTAATTGAAGAAGGGGGACGCAGAAAACCCTCCATATATTTCATCACGTTCTGCTATTTTGTTCATCAGATTTTTCATATTGTGTGTGTGTGTGTGTGTGTGTGTGTGTGTGTGTGTGTGTGTGTGTGTGTGGTTTCATGTAACTCTCCCCATCCACCAATTATTGCGGTGTGAACCAATAGTTTCGAATTGGCTTCATTTTATTTACTTACAAAATCAATGGATGAAAATTTTGCTCGGTCACTGAATCATATTGTTTACTTCAATGTTTCCTAAACCACTGGCTTGTGTATCAGCATATGCTTTGTATTTTACTTGGAAATATTCTTCATTATTATTTCCGATACACATCTTACATAACTCACAAAGCAGACCTTAGTAATCAACAAATAATTTAATAGAACTTGATTTTCTCGTGACAAAATAGTATGACCACTTTAGAATCCTACGAACAGGGCACAGTAGAAGGAAGGAGTGAAGGTAAGGTCTACAAGGATGGTTACATCTTATACATCTCACAAAATAGACCTTAGTAATCACCAAACAGTTTAACAGACCTTGACTTTCTGGCGACATAAACCAGTATGACCACTTCTTCAAAATCCTACGAACAAGTCACGGTAGAGGGAAAAAGGGAAGGAGTAAAGCGCACACGCATGGTTCTCTAGCAAGTATCTGAACCCCTTGGATGTTTATCTCCTGGAGTATGAGAGGCATTTCAACGATCCTCCCCGTGGGCCACCAAATCTCCTCACAGAATTCAGGCAAGTGGTGGTGAAGAGTCAAGCCTTTCCTTGTGTTAAAGCTCGATAGTTCTGAATACACTTCTGTGATTCATTGTGTATCCTATTCACTCCTCTTATAGTTCATGCTCTAATTCCCTCAAACGTGTGAAAATAATTAAAACTTTCCTTTAAAACTCTAATCGCTGTCGGTTTTACACTTCCCGGCAGTTATCATTTTAGTTTTGTAGCGCCGCGTTAACAAGGGAGGATGAGAGAGACAGCTGGTGACGAGGGTTGGACCCCAGCCCTAATCCTCCAACTAACAAGAGATTACCTCCATGGGTCGTGGTGGCGAGAGAGAGAAAAGGAAGAAGAGAGGTGGGAGTGGTCTAAATTTAGGGAGAAGTAAAAGACAAGGTGAAGTGAATGGAAGACAAGACTCGAGGAGAGGAAGCGGAGGAGAGAGAGCTTGAAGGAGTTGTAAGGACTGACGAGCTACTGAAATGAAATTGTGGTGAGTGGATCACAACAAAACTTCAAGAGGACTAGGAGGAGGAGGAGGAGGAACAAGAATAGAAGCAGGAGCTAACAGGGGAAGGTAAGCATCTAAAAGTTGGAAAAGGAGAAAAAAACGAGAACAATGCATTGGTTAAATACACAGAAAGGGTGACACTGATCGATGCCCGTGTGTGTGTGTGTGTGTGTGTGTGTGTGTGTGTGTGTGTGTGTGTGTGTGTGTGTGTGTGTGTGTGTGTCACATAAGCTGTTATGCAGGGAGAAAAATAGAAAGGCATAAAATTGACAAACTGATTAATGAAAAGATGAATAGGCATGTAAACAGATTAGAGAGAGAGAGAGAGAGAGAGAGAGAGAGAGAGAGAGAGAGAGAGAGAGAGAGAGAGAGAGAGAGAGAGAGAGAGAGAGAAACACCTCCACGTTTTCCTCAAATTTCTACATATAACACATTTTAACTTCCCTCCTATCAAAGACTCTTGTGTAACGACGCTGGAAAGAAAATACTGAAAAAAAATCACACACACTAAACACTTCAGATACTTTGCCTTACAGAAAAAAAAGGGAAAAGTCACGTATTCCTCATCCTCTTAACGTGAGCAGCAATGGCTATTGGGTGTTTGAAGGCGGGACGCGCAGTTGCCCACCTCGCCGTCACAAAACATGCCACCATGCAGTCTTCGTGTTCCCAGCGCTTCGTCCCACCGATAGGTTTTAAAATTTTTAGAGGCCTTGAGACTGACAGGCTAATTTCTCCCAAGCGCCGAGCTTCCTCAAAGTTTTAACAGCATCAGAAGAAGGTAGCGACACCCACCCAGGGAACACACTCAGGGCAAAGATTGTTTTAGTTAGAGTAATGATGACAGAGACGGTGACGCTAAGATTACAACACTCATGTAACTAGAATAACAATAGCAACAATAATAATAACAGTAATATTGGAGGGTTATTTCCTTTGGCACCAATGTTGTTTTAGAGTGATGCTGACAAAGAAAGTGACGCTAAGATTACAAAACTCATCATTTATAAACAACAACAACAATGATAATAATAACAATAATAATAATGAGTTACTTTGTTTGGTTCAAAGATTGTTTAATTAGAGAAATGGTGACAAAAAGTGACGATAAGATTACAACTCATCATATAACAAAAACAACAACAACAACAACAACAAATATAACAATAACAATAATAATAACAATAATAATCGTGACTTATTTCGTTTACATCGCAGGCCAGTTCACAGTGGAGAAATTACCAACAAAAGTTTCCATTTTTATCCCCGTGTCGTACAAAATTTTATACGAATTAATGCTACAACGTATTACTTATTCAGTTCAGGCTACTGCACAATTATAATGATGATGACGATGATAATAATAACAGCAACAACAACAACAACAATAATAATAATAATAATAATAATAATAATAATAATAATAATAATAATAATAATAATAACAATAATAGTAATAATAACTAACGACACCAATGGTTTTAGTATTTATTTTTGTTATCACCATCACCATTACCACCACCATCACCATCACCACCACCACCACCACCATCACCACCACCAGGCTCATCCCAGTCCTCATCAGCGTGGCCCGCCGCTAAAGGCACAGTATGCATAAAGTAGGCGTACTGACTGACCACTTTAAAGCAGACAAGCCACGCAAGCAGGACGATGGTCGCGTTCTCGCCAAGCTGCTCTCATAACACGGATCTGCGTTAAGGCTCTCCGGCATCACAGCAGATTAGATTTCCTTAGACGACAAAAACTTGGGCTCCCAGTCACGCACTAACCATTACAGCCTTCCCTTGATGACATGCCACTAACTACTAAGGTACAACTCTTGCTACCTGCGCTGCGAATATTTTTTTAACCATTTCATTTGTCACGCAACGAAATCTTATCAGTGTTTCTAAATTGCACTGAAAACGTGTTAGGTTAATCCCTTCAGTACCATGGTGCTTTTTCATATTCATTCTGCTTACTATTTGATGATTTTATACAACTTCAAAAACTTATGTGGGGATTAAAATAGTGAAGACTGTGGTCATTAATACTCTGATCTCCGCAGACCCTTCTTAATGTCAATAAAATGGTCTAATCTTATACCCAAATTTCAAGGTAAAAATTTGTCCCAGTATTGAAGGAGTTAAAAGAGACTCGATTAAATACATATTAACAATCAGTAAGTAAATGAACGCAATGCAAGGCTGTCTAGGGTGAGTAGTCTGTATGATGAAAATAACCTCCACTGGGAACAACACCAAGTGACGACAACAAAAGTAGCGACAGGTAACACATCTGGAATGTCACCAATTACAACCCCCCGAATATTTACGTAACACGGACGTATCAACCAGTAAAAGGATTAATTGAAGCGTGTATTCATATTAAATTTCAGCTGTAAAATACTTTATGTCATAGACTCCATCCATTTAAAATTACAGGAAAGAGGGGATTGGTAATTAAAAGGATGTCTATCATTTATATAATTTTTTTGATAAAACATCTGAAATTCTCCTCGAACCTTCCTTCAACTTACAATCTTACGATCTGTCTTACCTATATGTACATAAAAAAAAAAAAAACCGCGACATACTTCATTACGAGATTATCATTTTCCTCCTCCAAAAATAACTCCTTTATATAAATCAAGTGAAAATATATTTTCATAGCAAAAACTCAACTCTTAACCCCTTCAGTACCAGGACGCGTTTCCATATTCATTCTGCTTACTATTTGGAGATTTTATGCAGCTTTAGAAACTTCTGTTGTAGATTAAAAAAATGAAGGCTCTGGCTGTTAATCTTTTGACCTCCATATATTCTTCCCAATGTCAATAAAATGTGTAATCGTACACAAATCTCAAGGTAAAAATGTATCCCAATATTGAGTTAAAGTTCTAGTACAGCGCAGTACTGTCACTGAGGCACCGAGGCACTTCAGTTCAAGGGAATATGTTGTAGTATGTAGTACACGCGTCGCGATATCGAAGGGATAGTGCGTGTATTTTAGTCTATTGCTCTTAAAGGTAAGTGTTAAGCGGCGGTTATAGTAACAAATTGGCAAAGCCTGATGATGCACACTGGACGGACAAGATGCAGCCACAATATCCCGGCAGCCACTGGAGCCTCGCCGCTAATTGGAGGAATATTACTTAGCTCAGACGAGAGAGGGGCAAGAATTCCTCCTGGTTATCAGATTTCCCACTCAGATTAGGGTGGACCCAATCATTCCGCTTCGTTAAGTCCGACACTGCTTCACACACACACACACACACACACACACACACACACACAGAGAGAGAGAGAGAGAGAGAGAGAGAGAGAGAGAGAGAGAGAGAGAGAGAGAGAGAGAGAGAGAGAGAGAGAGAGAGAGAGAGAGAGACTTGAAACTGAGACGAATCCCAAAGCAAGACAAGCGGAGACTGACTGGATAAGACTGATGAGCGAGGGGAGCTTCACTAACTTGAGCGGAGTGGGGACACTTAAGGAAGAACCAAGGGAACACATAACGGAGGGGAAGAACAGGGCTGGAAACTCGGGTAGCCTCACGAGGGAAGGATCACCAAGTAACTCAGAAATAGTCCTCAGAAAGGGTGGATGAAATTTTAAGCACGTAATCAGTTTAAAAAGATGGATGCATAGGAGGAGGGAATGTTACTGGCTTGTAGAGAAGGATCAAAGAGCGAAGCAGCGGATCACAGGGCGTCTTCAAACAGCTGGGCCCACCGCACTGACAATGGCGGCTGGGACCCCGCCGACCTCACGCGGAAAAAGAGACGGAGAAAAATGAGAAAGACAAACGACAAAAACGACTGGAAGAAGATAGAGAAGGATGGGTAGAGAGGGAAGGAAGGAAGGATGAGAAGAGAGGAGGAAAGAAGGAAGGAAGGAAACATGCAGGCCGGGGAAAGGGACGAGGGGCATTTGGTACCCGTGTGAGTAACAAGAAAGGTTTAGGACAGTAAATCAATGAACTCTTTAGTGAGGAGGAAG
>NC_059269.1:10581128-10598628 GCF_017591435.1 Portunus trituberculatus | reverse complement strand
AGAAAAGGGAGAAATTATATGATGAAGATAACTATCACAGAAGAAACAAGGAGGAGGAGGAGAAAGAAGGAGAAAGAAGGATGAGGAGAAGGAGGAAAATACTACTACTACTACTACTACTACTACTACTACTACCACTACAACGATGACAAATCAACAGCACGAACATAAGGTAAAGCTACACCAAGTAAAGATGACATGAAGTAAGAGGAGTCAGAAGAGGAAGAAGAGTAAGAGGAGGAGAAGAAGAAAGGAGGAGAAAGAGAAAGGAGGAGGATGAGAAAGAAAAAAGGAGGAGGAGGAGGAGGAGGAGGAGGAAGAGAAAGGAGGAGGAAAGGAGGAGGAGGAGGAGGAGGAAGAGAAAGGAGGAGGAAAGGAGGAGGAGGAGGAGGAAAATGAGGTAAGGAGGACAAACAACATAAACTAAAACCCTGCTAAGCCGCCGCGGGACAGCACTTCAAAAATACGGCTACATAACGAGACTTTGAAGGCAACTTGGAGCAAATGGCGAAGAGAAAGTGACGGGGGAGAGGGGAACGAGGTACTTGGTAGAGCGTCACCCAATGAGGGGACAGAGGCAAGGCAAGAGAAAAACAGATTCTTTCTTGTCTTTTAATGAATCTACGGGAGATGGAGAAGCATTTTTACTCTCTTTCCTTAAGGGTCTGAGAATACCGACCCGTGAATAACGAGATGGGGAAAGTAGACCACCACTACGACTACCTCTCAGCGCTTACTTACTTACGTTCTTACGTACTTAAAGGACACGAGAACCGAGAAGAAAGGCGGGAAAGGGAGAAGGAGTACTGAAGGGGATGAAATAAAGAAAGATTGAGAAGAGAAAGAAATAACAGGAGAGGGGAAATAATAGAAAAAAGACTGAAATACGACAGAAAAAGTGAGAACAAAACCGGCAAGAGGGGAAGGAAAAGGAAAAAAATAGAATTGTGAGTGGAGAGGGGAAACTAAGAGGTAGATGTTCTGAATGGTGAGCGGAGTGAAAGAAGAATGAGAAAAAAATATCGAGAAGGTTTTAAAGTTTTGCGCAGAGACTCATGGTTCAAACATATCACGTGCTCCTTTCAATAAAACTCGATAAAAGCCACATCTTACGTAATAAAACGTGAAACTTCCGCTCAAAACACGTTCAATATTGGTGACAAAAGTGTACTAGGAATATAAACCTGATCGTGGAAGCTTAATTTGATCCCTAGAGTACCATGACGCTTTTCCATTTTCATTCTGCTTACTACTTGGTGATTTTACAGAGCTTTAGAAACTTATGTGGGGTATTACAATAATGAAGACTCTAGTCATTAATTGTCTGACCTCCGTAGACTCTTCCTAATGTCAATCAATTAATCGTATACAAATGTTAAGGTCGAAATGCATCATAGTACTGAAGGAGTTAATCTTTTAGTGGTCTGAATGACGAGGGACCAAAGGGATGAAAAGAATCGACTACGGTACATTACTCGACAATAAACTGACTACTGGCCATGATTTGACACGACACACTTCACGAATAGAAAATGGTCTAATAGTTCACAAATCTCAAGGTAAAAAGTTTGCTCCAGCACTAAAGAGGTTACTGAGATGAGGTTCAAAGGCCACGCAGAGACACAACCGCAGCGTTCAGTTAACCCTTTCAATACTGAGACACTTTTTTTACCTTGGTTTTATGGTAAGATTAGACGACTTTATTTGCATTATGAAGGGTCTATGGAAGTCAAAAGATAATGGCCAGAGTCTTTACTATTCTAATTCCAACATATGTCTCTGAAGCTGTATAAAACTTACCAGAATAGTAACCAGAATGAATATGAAAACGTGTCCTGGTACTGAAGAGGTTAATTCGTCAGCCGGCCTAGAGAGCACGTCTGTTATTACTACTTACCAAAGACAAGGCTGTTTTGTAGCCCCATCCCGCAAGCTCCCATGCCGAGCGCCACCACACACTCACCTGGGAACAAAAACGAAAGTTGCGTCAGGAGGAGTATAGCCACAGGAATTATACATGCTGAAATATGATTGCAAACAGTATAAATGTTATGGCGATGCCGCAAACTACATTAGTACAATAGTGTGTCCATTAACTGCATTGACACTAATGGTTATTTTTATTGTGTATCGAGCGTATGTGATCACAACGAAATTTGATACAACAACAACAACAACAACAACATGACTGTGTTAATATCAGCTGTAGTGAACGGTACTTATTGATACATATGCCATGACCTAGGGCACTACTGAGGACAAATATTCTACTGCTGCACCTTTCCGTGACCAATCACTCCATAGATGCTCCTTAGTATTGTTAGAAAGTAAGCATTTTCTCTTACCAGACATTTTACACATTTCAAGGATCAAATTCTATGAAATCGATCTCCTCGACGTAACAAAGCTAAGGAGATGACATAAGTATTCTTCCAAAGCAATCATTTTATAGTTTCTCTCCACACTCTTCACCCACGAGTTCCAGACCAGTGGCTCGTTAACATTGTTCCTTAGCGGTGCACTGAAGGCTTATCTACTAAACGGCACAAACCTAAGAAATCATAACTATCTGAAAAAAAAATAGGGAGCGCACTTTTTTTTTTACCGTCTCAGTTCTATCCACAGTATTATCCCGTTGTGAGCCTCGCCAAGCCATCAAGATTCAGCACTCCCAAGACTCAGGGATGTTTAGCTTCGCAGTGATAAAAATAATAATTTCCTCGTGCAAGAAGACTATATGACTGCTCGAATTATCACAAGTTTTGAATCAAAGAAATGATACTTAGTACCATTATTTGCTACCTCTAATCCCTTGAGTATCAGGATGCGTTTCTATATTCATTCTGCTTACTATCTGGTGATCTTAAACAGCATCAGAAACTCATGTGAGGGATTAAAACATTGAAGACTCTGGCCATTAATCTTCTGACCTCCATACACCCTTCCTAATATCAATAAAATGGTCTAATGCACAAATCCCAAGATAAAAAATATGTTCCAGTACTGAAGAGGTTAACATGCTGGCAGAGGTAGTACTAGTGATATCAGAAAAGCTAATATCACCATTTTACAGTTTTACATAATTTCCCAAACAATAAAACCAATTAATGATCCTACCACCGAGAACCAGTGAAACCTTGAACCCCGAGGGAAATTAAGGAGAAGGGTCCCTTGGATTGCAGCAAATGGCGAGGCTAGTGGTGTGTCGCCCACTGAAGGGAAACCTTGAAGTGCTCATGTGGATAAAGGAGACTGACACCCCTCCCTAGGCAATAGTTAAGTGAGCCAATGAGGACATCGTTGTCGTCAGAATATTGTGCATGAGTGTGTGTGTGTGTGTGTGTGTGTGTGTGTGTGTGTGTGTGTGTGTGTGTGTGTGTGAGAGAGAGAGAGAGAGAGAGAGAGAGAGAGAGAGAGAGAGAGAGAGAGAGAGAGAGAGAGAGAGAGAGAGAGAGAGAGAGAGAGAGAGAGAGAGAGAGAGAGAGAGAGAGAGAGAGAGAGAGAGAGAGAGAGAGAGAGAGAGAGAGAGTGTGTAGGGCTTAGGAAAACATGCTAAATCACGTCATAGCTAAATAGGAATCTCGCAGTTATTTTCTTCAGCTTTGCCTTAACTCTCGCGATGCCAAAACTTGTCTGTGTTCTCTAAATTTATGCGCACACGCACACACACACACACACACACACACACACACACACACACACACACGGAGAGACCCTGAGGTAAGGACGAACTGGAAGATTCTTACAGCTGGAATAAACAACTGCTAAGGAAGACGGACACGACGAAAGAGAAAATCAGAGAAAGGAGAGAGAGATGGAAGAGGCGAGACTGGAGACAAGACGCCGCCCAGCCATAGCCTCTCGCTAACACACACACACACACACACACACACACACACACACACACACACACACACACACACACACACACACACACACACACACACACACACACACACACACACACACACACACACAAGTTATCTAATACTTTCTAAGCCAAGACTTTTATTTCTTCCCTTCAAAACAACTTTAGTAATAGATGGATATAAAAACCCAAAGATTTACTACGGAATTATAGATAGTCCCACCCACACACACAGACCCACACACACCCATACACACACACACACACACACACACACACACACACACACACACACACACACACACAAGGTAGGAGTGTGTGTGAGCAAAGTGTGCCAGAGCCAATGAGAGGAGTTCTGGACTCAAAGTTGCAAGAGAACTTTTCCGATTTTACGCCCCAAGAAATTGCTTCCGGCCGGCTGCTTCATCTGTTTGCAGAGTGAACGTGGTGAATGTTCCTGGGTGAGAGAGAGAGAGAGAGAGAGAGAGAGAGAGAGAGAGAGAGAGAGAGAGAGAGAGAGAGAGAGAGAGAGAGAGAGAGAGAGAGAGAGAGAGAGAGAGAGAGAAATAATACCTTTGCAATCATTCATTTTGCTCTCTCCACCTGTGATAGGGAGGTAGGAGTAGGCGTCTTGAGAAAAGTTTGCGTTGTTGAGTGCTGGGACTGGTTACTTAAGTTCTTCGTTGTTTGGTCTCAAATTTGCAGCTACAGAACTAAACACAAATGCTTGAAGAGTCCAAAGATAACGTTTTCTCCTAATGTGTCTCGTTTCACTCAATATTTCCAGCACAACTCAGGCCTCCCGTGCATACCTTTTCTCTAACAATAAACGAGCAAGGCAAGGTTGCATGAAGGCAGCGCTGGATGAGTCAGTGGGCGGCGTGCTTCCCTTGATCTGGCACTGATGATGTCAGATTACTGCCATCTCGCCACTTACGCCTCTCTCTCTCTCTCTCTCTCTCTCTCTCTCTCTCTCTCTCTCTCTCTCTCTCTCTCTCACACACACATTCCATATATATCTAATCTCTCTCTCTCTCTCTCTCTCTCTCTCTCTCTCTCTGTATATATATATATATATATATATATATATATATATATATATATATATATATATATATATATATATATATATATATATATATATTTCCCTCGTAATATATGTGAATATATTTTTTAGGAAGCCATTTGAGAAAGACAGATCTTCACATTCAATGGCGTTAAAGTGAGATAGACGGTTATTTGAAACAGTAAATAACGGTTAATTTACTTGTGACATAATATCCTGCTAGCGGAAGTTAATAAATATAAGCGATAATTCATTCCCGCCACTGTGTTTACTGCGTAATTCATCATTATAATGAATGTCAAAATACGAATTTTTCTAGATCTATTCCAATGTATTATCTTCTACTTCCATATAGACAACTCGAAACACACACACACACACACACACACACACACACACACACACACACACACACACACACACACACAAATACAAGGCAATGCCACGTGCAGAACAGTGCAAGACCTGAATTCTTCACACTGCACCTCCATGCAGAAGCAATATACGCCCATAATGGAATCAGATACAAGCAGTCTCTCTCTCTCTCTCTCTCTCTCTCTCTCTCTCTCTCTCTCTCTCTCTCTCTCTCGACGTCAATCTGACCTTCCTTACAAACCAATGTCATTAGTCTCGGTAATGACACTGGAGCAACGGCCGCCGGACATCCTCCTGCCCACCACCAGCTAGCCGGGCCTGCCCTTGCCTGTCCCCAGCCTCTTCCCAGGAGACTCGAGGCTGTCCACAGCAAACTGGCAGCTCTGCAATGCTACGTGTATGGAAGTGAGGAATTTCCACATAACATTTGTTTCCACGACGGCCAGGCATCACACCCACTGAAGGAAGGGGAAAAATGTGCCGCTGGAGACAATAGCAGCCCTGGCAGAATGTGGCAGCAAAACCAGCAGGTGGTCTGTGGCAGAGAGTTGTGCGGGGAGATGGTGCGCGTGCAGCGAGGCAGCACCAGTGAACCTCAGGAATACAGTGTCCATTGTGGTTGACTCAAATCTAGTTAATCTGGAAGGTCACCTGCACGCACACACACACACACACACACACACACACACACACACACACACACACACACACACACACACACACACACACACACACACACACACACTCTCTCTCTCTCTCTCTCTCTCTCTCTGGATTCTCTCTCTCTCTTTTCTCTCATTATTAACTCCTTCATTACCATGACGCAGTTCCAAATTCATCCTGCTCACTATTTGGTGATTTTACATAGCTTCAGAAACTCATGTGGGGATTGAAATAGTGAAGACTGTGCCCATTAATCTTTTGCCGTCCTAATGTTAATAAAATGGTCCAATCGCACACAAATCTCAAGGTAAAAATGTGTCCCAGTACTGAAGGACTTAATATCAGTATAGACTAAATAATGAAACGATAACAAATCTCAGCTATATGAATTTGAGGCAGCGTATCCCTTAACAAAGGGTGGCAGCAGGTAATGAAGCTCGCCACACTAACCCTCGTGCCATCGATCACTCCACTCTACAGCCGCCACCTGCTTTTGCATAGCGGTGTAATTTTCTTGTTGTCATAATTAAACTCACTGTGAAATCCAGCAAGCAGAATTTCGCATATCACGCTAAGTACCGATCCTGAGTGAACATACATGGTTGCCACTAGTGCAATTCGTTACTGGTGAGCTGTAAAGACTGTTGATTATTCGTTTTCTAATGTAGAAGTCACCATCGCAGGAAGGGATTAATGAAGTAAGTCACTCACAAACTACATAGATCAACCGCTGAACAGAGATGAGTGGTTGGTTGCTGCTCGCACCTTCAGTCTCGTTCCTGTGACAGCTCATTCTCTGTCAATTTCCCTCTACGAGACGAACATGTAAAGTGTAGGTGCAGCAAACCCGTGCGATACAAAGCCTTCATCCTCAGCACGCACCGTCATCAGTCAGCTCGAGGTAATTAGTGGCAAGACAGAGACGGAGAAAAGCGGAGTATCACGCATCATGCCACATACTCATAATCATCCTCGTAATGATCACTATAACTGACATCAATCCTGAATTTGTGAACCCATCAAATTACACACACTGACATAAGAAACGCAGTAGCATTCCTCACTGCGCTACGGTCACTGCTAAAACGCCTTTCCCTATCAAAGTATAGAAAATTACGAGCGACCTTAGTCTGAGTACGGTAGATACGTACAAATTGTATCTTACTGCAGCTTATTCTTTAACTTCTTTTTTTCAAACATTAAAATCTAGAACAAGACTAAAAACGTATCCTAAATTGGAATGCTTCTTTTTTACAACTCGTGCTAAACTTACAAATTTTAACCCACTTTTCTTTTCAGAGAGAGAGAGAGAGAGAGAGAGAGAGAGAGAGAGAGAGAGAGAGAGAGAGAGAAGAGAGAGACGCACGATGTCTTCTCTCCCCTCGTACTGGGAGAACAACTTTTACACGCGCTACCAGGTGGCTGAGAGGAAAATGAAAGACCGCGAAAAAGACAAAGAGGGAAGGGAAGTGTGGCTGTGCGACACGAGAAAGGAAAAAGACAAAAGAAGAAGGGGGAAAAATAGAAAAAATAAAAATACTAGAAAAATATTGGAATGTGATGAAATAGACAGAAGTTTCATTCAAAAGTTTTACCTGAAGAGGATAAAAAAGAAATGCTATTCTATTTCAGATACAATACTAAACTGAACGAGTCAAAATAGTGGTAAAGAATTGTATGCCAGTGTAATAAGAGTTAAAAATAGTAGGTTGAAATTAAATCCTAAAGAAATCAGACAGCTTTAACCTTTACCACCTACACACACACTCTCTCTCTCTCTCTCTCTCTCTCTCTCTCTCTCTCTCTCTCTACCAATGTGGAAGGAAATGGGAAAAATCGTAAACTTTTATTCCCTTAACGGTGCAGGAGATGGATTACGTGAAACAAAGGAGCCCTCCCACCTGCGCTCCGCCTCAATGGGACATCAAATATGAACTTGCAAGATTAGCACTAACCCTGTGTAACATAATCTCAGTTTCATTACTAGTACGATGTCATTTTTTTCAGATTCAGTGTACATATGTCACTTTTAATGAACTTTGAAGGTTTCTGTGTACCTGATTGTCTTCTTTTATACTGTACGTTTATAACACTGACCCTGTGTAACATAATCTCAGCTCCATTACTAGTACGATGTCAGTTTCTTTTTCAGATTCAGTGTACATATGTCACCTTTAATGGACTGTGAAGGCTTCCGTGTACCTGACTGTCTTCGTTTATACTGTACATTTACCTTTTCTCAAATTTCCTTCGCCCATGAGTATCCCATGTACGGTATTTTCCATAAAAAATACCCCTTTATGAATTCCTAGTAAGTTAAGTCAAGGTAAGTTTAGTTAAGATAATCATTTTGTCGAGATTTCAATGGAGTAATCTTCACGAATAGAAACTGTATAGAAGATAACAGAGCATAAAGCGGCGCAGTGGTAGTGGTGTTATCGCAAGCAGTTCTGTACTTAGAAACACTTTGCTCTCTCATCACGACAATTTCCCAAGGCCACAGGGATGATTACCGGGGTTTCAAGAGTATTTTTCCAGTTAATAAAGTAGAAATTTTGTCAGTCTGCCTCTAGAGCCGTAAATATACCGTAAAAAAAAAACTCGTGCAAATGAAGCCTTTTGAAACAGTGGAGGTGAAGCACAGAAGTGTTTGAGAATACGAACCTTTTTCTCACCTAGGGCTGGCATTAGGTCCGTATTCTGAAACACATTGCTCTCTCACCATCAGCTCTTTCCAAAGACTCCAGTTGAAGACACTCGTGTTTTAAGAGTATTATTATGGTTCTGGTGATAGATCGACAAGATTTCTAGTTTATTAAAAGTAGAAACTGCCTTGAAAACCCGGCTAGTTGTCTCTGTGGCCTTGGAAAATCGTCGTAGTTAGAGGAGAAGGCGATTCAGAATACGGGCGTTATCAGGGGACTCCTAAACATTATCTGGAACAAAAGGCTGGGGCTGCGTGGAGCTTGGTGGTGGCGGTAGGAGAGGCGGTGAAGGGTAAGGGTCGTGGGGCTGGTAATCTAGGGTGATAAACTACGCCTGTCACTCGCACTCTCTACCCTTCGCTGACCCGCGCTCACTATTTCTTGCTTAAAGGAGAGTAATGGAGTTGACTTGTTTATTATTCATGTTATTAACTTCATATGAGATACAAAGTGGAATCAGCAAGCACCCCATTTATTAATTACTAAATATACAGATTTTATTCCAGAGATGCGGTTTATTTGTTTCTAGTAATTTTTCCAGCATTGAGACAACACTGAGGATTAAAACCAGCACCCTCCTGTGGAAACAAAGATACAAAACTCAGATATAGACACGAATCTAGGTTCAAAAGTATACACAGGTGCTGGAATATACTTGAGCACAAACGCTATTTCCAACACTGAGGGATTAAAACCAACATCTTCCAATGAAAACACAGATAAAAACAAATGAATAGATACGAAGCAAGGTTCCAAAACATGCACGGGTTCTAGGATATGCTTTAACACGCTATTTCCAACAGTTAGGGATTCAGGTCCATATTCAGAAACGCTTTGCTCTCTCACCACGAATATTTTCCAAAGCCACAGAGATTATTAGCGGGATTTTCAAGAGTGCTTCTTTAGTTAATAATGTAGAAATCTTGTCAATCTGTCTATAAAACCGTAAAATCACCTTAAAAATCTCGGTTAAACTTAAATAAAGCCTTTTGAAATAGTGGAGGTGAAGCGCAGAAGTGTTTGAGAATCCAAACCTAAAACCATCACCCTCCACTGGACACAAAACAAAAACACATAAATAGACACACGAATCAAGGTTGAGAAACATGCACAGGTTCTAAGATATGCTTTACCACACCCGCTATTTCCACCATGAACCAGCGACATGCTCCGCCGCTGCAGATGAATATAATACACCAAAAGGATGGATGAATAATGAAAAGGAGAGTCTGTGAATGGAGGAAGAGGCCGCCAAGGAGCAGAGATATTCTGACTCACATGCCTCCTCCATCTCACCTTCAGTTCTGCCAAGACGAATATCCTTTCCTCCCACTGCCCTTCCCTCGCAGGTAATCTCCGTGCAGAAAGGTAAGCTCCCTCGCCCACACCACCACCAACACTAGTTCGCCATAATCCCCGTGACCTGGTGGGCGCTCTCTCCTCAAAAGGTTACGTACACTGCTTCCATTACCATCATTATTATTACGGTTTTCATTGAGTACCATGACGCGTTTCCATATTTATTCTGGTTACTATCTGGTGATCTTATATAGCCTCAGAAACTCATGTGGGGGATTTAAGTAGTGAAGACTGTGGGCAGTAATCCTCTGAGCTCCATAAACTCTTCCTAATGTCAATAAAAGGGCCTCCTAATCGTACACAAATCTTAAGGTAGAAATGCGTCCCAGTATTGAGAGGTTAAGTTCCAGCATTGTTATTATCGTCATCGGATCATGTCAAGAATAGCAAACCCTCCAGCTGCTCTAGTTTCCAGGCTCCTCCTTCACTCCTCTTTCACTCAGCTGACGTGTGTGAATGGAAATATGATAACCAAAAATAATCTAACACTAACTTTAGCGCAACCTAACCTAATTCAAAGTTAGGGTTATGTTAGGTTAGGGTTACGTTAGTTTGGGTTATATATTCATTCACACACGTCGGCTGAATGAAAGAGATGCAAAGATAGAGCAGGAAAACGAGGTAAAATGGAGGGCTCGCTAATCTTGACATGATTCTAGTTATCATCACCATCATCATCATCATCATCATCATCATCATTGTCGATATCACATTAGTTTTCTGTTTCCTTGGTGGAATATGCATTGACAGCCATTATTTGTCTCTTTCAAGTACGGAGTTCACGCTTTGCTTTACAGTTTACAAGGAATTAAAGGAAACAGAATGAAGTGTTCCCGATTGTAAAGTGCCAACTGGAACTTTCATATTTTGCCTTCTATTCTTTCTATTTCGTTTTATATACACTCACGTGAACCAACACCGCGGTGACCTACCCTGAAATGTCACTGCATAATAGTACATAATTTATTAACGCTTAGAGAGCAATATATGTGTCTCAAACTAACGTTCATTTGGTATTGGAGGAGTTAAGATCCATCACAGAACAATATAAACAGCATGAAGGGAGAATTGCTGTAATAAGTGAGACAGTAGGATAGCATGCACACACACACACACACACACACACACACACACACACACACACACACACACACACACACACACACACACACACACACACACACTACCAGTCAGTTGTCACCTTCAATGGGATGTGTCCTCGCCATTCTTGTTATCTCATGGTGTCTTAATTAGCAAAGTTCACCATCACTCGTCCGCACTCCCTTTCTTTAGGTAGTAAAATGATCACAGCTTAGCGTTTGCTTTCTCTTCATATAGTCAAAGAGAAACCAACACATTTACTTCACCGCACCACTATCTGCTGTAGTTTCCAGGAGTGTGTTTGTGCAACCGTGGCGGCAGGTGTCTTGCTGCCAACTGTCTGCTAAGTGAGACGTAGCACGAGATACCTTGGCTAAGAGATACGAGATAAAAAATAATGGTAAACAAAAAAAATACTATGAAGATAATAAGGCGTCTGGGAACAACACATAATTACATCGTGAAAAGAGAAAGACTCACGCACATTCACCCAAGCACACACACACACACACACACACACACACACACACACACACACACACACACACACACACACACACACACACAGGCCTTGGGTCTCGGTGTCAGAGGTCACTGCATCTACGTCAATGGGACGGACGGTGTGCTGAGCAAGTGACCCACTACCGTGTATACACTGCAGGCCGCGGTGCTAATCCCGGGATCACATACGTAAGAGGATAGCCTAAGAGCTTTGCCTAAAAACAACTTTCGACAGTGAGAGTTTATTTGAATTATTTACCAAGTGATATATATATATGGAAGTGTTAACAGGAACACTAGAAATAAAAGCAATAATAACTACGAGAAAGTTTCCATGTATGCACGTCTATTCCGTCTCTGTTGTCTACACACTTCATTCATAACTCATGTAAAACACCCTACGAAGAAGTTGTTTTTATTTCTGGTGTACTTTGAGTGTTCACTAATCAATGGTACATACCCTATTCTATGTACAGTCGGCTCACTACTTGATGAAGCAGTTTTTCTATTTATATTTCTAACAAAAGCGACATCTGTCATCCTTTTTTCATGGCAGCTGTCATTGGTTACAGCTGCCTCTGACGTGTATCATAGGACTGTCTTCTTACTCTTCCCCTCCACATCCCTCATCGTCCCTTTTCCCCGATCCTCACGCTTCTCATACCTTTATCTCCGCTCACCCCCCCCCCCTCTCTCTCTCTCTCTCACACACACACACCAGACACGCAGCACCGCCACACAAAAGCGGGATAGCGGCACACACACACTTAGCCTTGGCTGCATCCTGGAATCTAATCACTCTCCAAGAGGATCACATTCCCGCCACACGCTGGGCGATACACTGGAACACACACAGCACCAAGGTTACTTCAAACCATTCAGCATTCACTTGTACTAAAGAAGCGATGTGTTCTTGAGATGATTAGAGGCAATGCTGTTCTCTCTGTCTCTCTCTGTCTCTCTTTGTCTGTCTCTGTCTGTCTCTTACTCATCTTCATTGGGTTGACATTTTTACCTTCATCTGTAACCTTCAAACTGTACTTCATGTACCCAGTATTTAGCAGCAAATAACAAAAAAATGACACCAAACATGCATGAAACGATGTCTTTGCTGTTCTCTCTGTCTGTCTCTTTTATCACGTTCACTGGTCTGACATTTTTATCTTCAACCGTAACCTTCAAACTAGACTTCATGAATAGTCTCGATATTCAGAAGCAATTAATCCCCAAAAATGGTGCCAAACATGCATGAAAGACGGAGGGAAAAAGGACGACCTCTTTTAAAATTCTTACTACATACATTCCCGTGCAGCGGATAAGGTTTGGATCTATACTTGCTTCACGGTGGACACGACTGCCGCCGAGCCGAGGCCAGAGGTGCTCTCCCCCCACAGTCATGCTTCCCTTCCCTCGTCACTGCCTTACTTCTGTGTATGCTCGCCCCCACTTCTCTCATTTCAACTTACTTTTCGCTTCCTATTTTTTAAAGTGAGCAAAGTTTCATTTGTCTGATAAGAAAAAAAAAATCCTTTCAAGCTCTCTCTCTCTCTCTCTCTCTCTCTCTCTCTCTCTCTCTCTGTGTGTGTGTGTGTGTGTGTGTGTGTGTGTGTGTGTGTGTGTGTGTGTGTGTGTGTGTGTGTGTGTGTGAAGTGATACTGATGTTGGTGTAAAGAGAGAAAACTAGTGATGAAAGTGTAGAAGAAGGAGGAAGAGGAAGAGGAGAAGAAGAAGAAGAAGAAGAAGAAGAAGAAGAAGAAGAAGAAGAAGAAGAAGAAGAAGAAGAAGAAGAAGAAGAAGAAGAAGAAGAAGAAGAAGAAGAAGAAGAAGATGATGATGATGATGATGATGAAGAACAAGAACAAGAACAAAAACAAGAACAAGAACAAGGAAAAAGGAGAAGAGGAAGAAGAAGAAAGAGGAGGAGGAGGAGGAGGAGGAGGAGGAGGAGGAGGAGGAGGAGGAGGAGGAGGAGGAGGAAGAGGAGAAGGAGGAGGAGGAGGAGGGGAGGAGGAGGAGGAGGAGGAGGAGGAGGAGGAGGAGGAGGAGGAGGAGCAGGAGAAGGAGGAAGAGGAAGAGGAAGAGGAAGAGGAAGAGGAAGAGGAGGAGGAGGAGGAGGAGGTCGAGGAGGAGGAGGAGGAGGAGGCAGTGTAGGTGAAAGAGATAGAATATTTACAGGTGAACGAGGAAGAGGTGAGAGTTAGGGCGATGGGGTGGTGGGCGTGTGGCACTACCAGGCGTGTTTACTGCCGCTCCGGGTGACTCCTTGCCTTCCGCCTGATCCTTCTCCTTCTCCTCCTCCTCCTCCTCTTCCTCCATCCTACTACCAAAAGGAGAGGCTCGTCTTCCACAAATAGGACGCCAGTTTCTGAAGGAGCTACGCGGGCACATGGCTTCGTGTACCATTGGGGAAAGGAAGGTGAAAAGAATTGAGATGACGGTAACTTGGTGGCTTCCTCGACATAACAGGTCCAGGAGCGTCTCGGAAACGGAGGAGGAGCGCAACTGAACCTGCCATGATCAAAGGACCAATACGGATAATGGAAGGTTGCAGAAAGACATGCGAGTATTACGGCTTCCAGATTTGGTTCCCTTTCTTTTCCCCTCTCTCTCTCTCTCTCTCTCTCTCTTCTCGCTTCTCTCTTTTTGCTGTCTAAGATTTTGTTTGTCTGTCTGTTTGGTTCTGTCTCTCTGTCTCTCTGTGTCTGTCTCTCTGTTTCTCTGTCTCTCTTTCTCTCTCTCTCTCTCTCTCTCTCTCTCTCTCTCTCTCTCTCTCTCTCTCTCTCTCTCTCTCTCTTCCTTTCTTCTCGTCTCCCTCTTTTGTTGTCTATTTTTTTGTCTGCCTGTTTGGTTCCTCTCTCTCTCTCTCTCTCTCTCTCTCTCTCTCTCTCTCTCTCTCTCTCTCTCTCTCTCTCTCTCTCTCTCTCTCTCTCTCTCTCTCACACACACACACACACACACACACACACACACACACACACACACACACACACACACACACACACACACACACACACACATACACACACTGACACACAGACCCACACATATTTCTTTTATTCTTCCGTCAAATATCTAACGGTCCACACATTTTCTGCGCTGCATAAACTACAATCCTTTCCATCAAAACCTGCTTTCGACGCGCCCACGTTCAGTTCTCTTTCAAGATTCATCACATACACAAATCTGACACACACTCACACTCGCACAACTGGGGAATATAAATAAGTATACCAAGCTCTCAAAAAGGATGTTATGAGCCTCCCTTGCACATAATCCAGTTCAGAAAATAAGCTGCAGGCGATATCAAGGATGAATATTGTAGGATATGACACAAACAGGATGTAATGGTAAAATTAGTAGGACAGTTAGAGCACCGAGGATAAAGCTGTCTAATCAGATTACACAAATTTCACCATTACATATTGGCGGCAGCGTTGCATTAGATTAGACAATATCACACTGCACGACTACGACTGACAACAACCTCAAAAACAGGGTGTCTTTCTAAATTCGTTGATATTTTTTGTATGTCCTTTGCTGTATGCATTCTGTGTGTGTGTGTGTGTGTGTGTGTGTGTGTGTGTGTGTGTGTGTGTGTGTGTGTGTGTGAGAGAGAGAGAGAGAGAGAGAGAGAGAGAGAGAGAGAGAGAGAGAGAGAGAGAGAGAGAGAGAGAGAGAGAGAGAGAGAGAGAGAGAGAGAGAGAGAGAGAGAGAGAGAGAGAGAGAGAGAGAGAGAGAGAGAGAGAGAGAGAGAGAGAGAGAGAGAGAGAGAGAGAGAGAGAGAGAGAGAGAGAGAGAGAGAGAGATTAGCATTCAAATTAATAAGATTTGGCTGAGTGACTGTTAAATAATGGAACCTCGATATCGTGTCACCCAGGCGAGAGGCGGCACTGCCATGGCTGCTCGCCTTTAACACTTGGAAATAGTTATGAAGTATGTATTGCAGGAGAACACACTCTTTGTTCAGCACAATACCATGCATTAACAAAAAATATAACTGTGATATTATGAACCATGAACGTAAAGTGTTTGTTTCTTTTATTTTCGTTTGAAACATTAACTTATTCATCGTCTATACAAAGTAAATTGTTCTTTTTCTGCAGTAATTGACAGACTCATCTAATTTTATTAAGTTGTATTTCTGTAAAGTATATGCAGTTTGTAAGTGTAAATGGCGCACATTGCTTCACTCCAATATTTCTTTTATATAAGAGGGGAAACATAAAACCAAAAATATAACCCACATAGTTGCCAGTCCCCTTGCAGGTCCGAGAAAGTTAGCTGAAAGAAAGGGATAAATGTCTTGAAACCTCCCTCTTAAATGAAGTTAAGTCATAGGAAGTTCATATTTTTGTTTTGTGGAGCAATTGAAGGCCTTATCCGATTTCTTTAAGTTGCATCTTTTTATCTAGACGGCGCACATTTCTTCTTTCCTCCAAATACTGCTAATGATAAGAGAAACTAACCACCTTATGATGAAGGATGAAGTGAAGGAAATAATTGAGTCACCACCATGTTGCAGTAAGTTACGGTGGCTTACTCTCAGGCAAAGCAAAGTGAGAATTCAGTGAGTCTCTTACATAATGCACAGTGAAAATAACATCTGCTCGTGACAACTTCAAACAAACACAATTATACTGATCTTTAATATTAACGTATGCAGAGAGCTCGTTCGTTTTTTACTTTTCTTAATTTCCCCAATAATAGCATTAGGGTCAGGATTGCTGCTCCCTCTCTCTCAGACTCAGCTGTGTCACTGACTGATTAACGGAGTCTGGGGAGTATTTTGTAATTCATTAACAAGTATGGAATACCAAACACCTTAATATTGCTTAATTTGCTACGCCTCTCAAAGCTGTGGTGAATGTGTAACACTTCTGTAAATACTAAATCAATGGAGCTGTGTTGTTAATTATCCAGTTCGTGTTGGATCTTTGAGTCCTTTTGAGTTCACTTGATCAGTCACAAAAAAAGGCCTAACATCCGTATTCAGAAACGCTTTGCTCTCTCACGTCGACTATTTTCCAAGGCCATAGAGATGATTAGCGCGGTTTTCAAGAGTGTTTCTCCAGTTAATAATGTAAATATTTTATCCATCTGCCTCTAGAACCGTAAAAAAACAACTTTAAAAAATCGCGCAATTTTAAATACAAGCTTTTGAAATATTAGAGGTGAAGTACAGAAGTGTTTGAGAATACGAGCTTAGGTGTGACTGGTCTTGGCGTGAGAGCGATCATTAGGATAAGTGTGATAATCATTAGAGTTGGAATGACAATACCAGCTTTCTGTTGTCTAGTCAGCTACTGAGCACCAATAATTTCAGACAGCGCTTGACACAAAACCTTGTTACCAGGAGTTTGATGCCGCCGTAATTATCATTGCTTGGTACTTGTGCTTATTCCAGAAAGTTGTTTCTCTGCTCCTTGCTTGTTCTGTTCTCTGCACGTAATATTTATGATATACTGTGTGGCTTTGTTTACATTCCTCCAGGCACTAATATGCGTTACTGTCAGAGTTAAAGACCTACCCATCTGTACTGTGAGCCTCAGGATTACACTTGAGGTTGAAAGATGGATGCAGGTGTGATGATAAAATGCTCAGCTCCGTTCTGGCTCTAACGTGGCCCTGGAGGCTGCCGCTCACAGCGACCACAAGATAAACGAAGGAATCGATTTTCAAACAAGAGCATTACAGTGAAAAATAACCTGTCTTGTGTTCCAAACACATTTACCATAAAAACAATCAGCGAGCCAGATTCTTAAACACTTCTACACCAAACCTCCACTATTTTCAAAAGGCTTTACTTAAAGGCACACGAGTTTTTAAAGATAATTGTACTCTTCTAGTGGGAAATTGACAATA
>NC_059269.1:10551128-10576128 GCF_017591435.1 Portunus trituberculatus | reverse complement strand
TTTTACCTATCTATCTATCATTATCATTATCTCTCTCTCTCTCTCTCTCTCTCTCTCTCTCTCTCTCTCACACACACACACACACACACACACACACACACACACACACACACACACACACACACACACACACACACACACACACACACACACACACACACACACACAGATACACACACACATATTTACTTTAGAATCAAAACGTGCACACTGGAGAGCGCGGCTGACTGAATATCACACGATGAAATATTACTCGCTAGGAAGTCATTCGCAGTCTACCTTTGAGTTCCGGGATGAACCACAACACAGCAATACCCGGCCAGCGCTTCCAACCAAAACATACCTACGTGCTGGTACATTCGGGATGGGATGGGAGCAGTATTGAGCTGACACGGGGAGTAATATTTGGTTTGTGAATGCATGGATAGGTATTAGAATTTACTCCCAATGGCGTAAAGGTAATGTTGTCAAGGGAAGCAAAGTATGATTTGTGCCATCACTGTTATCAGACATATTTTTCAAGGGTTTGCAATAATTAATCTTAAAGGAATGTGAACAAAGGGGAGAGAGAGAGAGAGAGAGAGAGAGAGAGAGAGAGAGAGAGAGAGAGAGAGAGAGAGAGAGAGAGAGAGAGAGAGAGAGAGAGAGTGTGTGTGTGTGTGTGTGTGTGTGTGTGTGTGTGTGTGTGTGTGTGTGTGTGTGTGTGTGTGTGTGTGTGTGTGTGTGTGTGTGTGTGTGTGTGTGTGTGTGTGTGTACATCACATGGTAACCATTTGGCTTACTACAGTACAAGCCCACTTCAAGACGTAGGCTGAACACTGTCCACACACACACACACACACACACACACACACACACACACACACACACACACGCACACACACCAACA
Organism: Portunus trituberculatus; assembly: GCF_017591435.1. Taxonomy (NCBI): domain Eukaryota; kingdom Metazoa; phylum Arthropoda; class Malacostraca; order Decapoda; family Portunidae; genus Portunus; species Portunus trituberculatus. Next base: position 10,575,239 of record NC_059269.1, on the reverse strand, counting down.
AAAACTAAACACAAATCTACAGTCACGCCTGCAAACTTTCTCCTGTGAAAGCGACAACACAATCAACACCGCGGGAGAGAAATAGTTGAAGGTCGCACGGACTGTGGCGTTCAACGAGACCTTAAGGGTTGTCCAAACTTGAATGTTTTGCTTTAATCTTCACCACACCCGACCTCTTCAACTCCTCGTTACTGCCACACTAAAGGGTATATATCACAGGCAGAAGGAGAGAGAGAGAGAGAGAGTGAGAGAGACCGCAAGAGAGACCGAAAACAAGGTAAAAAAACCATCGCAGTTCGTTTAATGCAAGATAACAAGAGGCGCAGGAAAACCGTGTCATGCCTAACGCTATTTTGATGAAAGTGGGTGATAGCAGCCGTTCTGAGGGATACCGCAAGTGACGCAGAATACCGCCATAACCAGCTCGCACGACAGATACTGGTCTAGGCGATGGTATAGGGAGAACGACGCGCGTGTTATGGCACATTTTATGGCTTATACTTGGCCGCCGTTGATTGGTAAACATCCCTAAAGCTGCTTCTTGGCGTGAGGGAGAATAGCAAGCGGTGAGATAGGACGATACGCGCCTATGTCCATATTCTGCCAACTGTTACTACCACGCACGACAGAGAGAGAGAGAGAGAGAGAGAGAGAGAGAGAGAGAGAGAGAGAGAGAGAGAGAGAGAGAGAGAGAGCATACAAGGATGGCAGTGGAGTAGCCGTACACTCAGCACTATGAGCAAACTACGTCACTTACATTAATTATGCTCACGTAAATTTGGATCTCAGTATGTGCCGCCTCTACTCGCTTCCCCACTGGAACTCTCTCTCTCTCTCTCTCTCTCTCTCTCTCTCTCTCTCTCTCTCTCTCTCTCTCTCTCTCTCTCTCTCTCTCTCTCTCTCTCTGCATCTATTCCTGCGCCAGCTTCCATCAATCTCTATCTGGTAGTCTTTCAGTTAGCAGTAAACGTATACACAATCAGATCCTATTACGTTTACCTGAGTGTATTGTCTTTCGTGTTTAACCCTTTGAATACCATGACGCGTTTCCATATTCATTTTGGTTACTATTTGGTGATTTTATACAGCTTCAGAAATTTGTGGGGTGATTAAAACAATGAAGACTCTGGCTATTAATCTTCTGACCTCCATAGACACTTCCTAATGTCAAAATGGTCTAATCATACACAAATCTCAGGGTAAAAATATGTATCAGTATTGAAGTGTTTAAAAATCAGCATAAAACACGTTTCCATGGTGTTCTCTACTTCACTCCTGGATGTTTTGTTTTGTATGTACGAGTAACTCAGCACATCCATCACCGCCTCTTCCAAGATCTGAGGTCAGTGCTGAGGATTCCATTGTATTTTTGGTGGAAATCAGAATAAATAGCAAGATAAATACAACTTATATCTCCACCTATCTCCATTAGAAAAGTTATTACTACGATCATTTCACTGGAGAATGTTGTGCATATGTAGCCAAATGTGTAGCGTAGGGTGGTAGGAAAACACAAGATGGTGCAGAGGAATGTACTAAATTCTTTGACGTTTCTCTCAAGATGGTTGTATAGCAAAAACATTAGAGAGTTTAGTACATTCCTCTGCATCAGCTTGTGTTTCCCTACCATCCCACTCTACACATTTTTCTATATATACACAACATTTTCCAGTGAAATGATCGCGGTATTAGGTTTTTAATGGAGATACCGATAGATAGGATATAAGTTGTTTCATCCTCACCTAACCTCATCTAATCGTACGTTACATGACTAGAAAATGCTAACTAATCTCAAAGTAAATGAGTCTGGTGAGCAACGCAGAATACACAAGTTTAGAAAGAAGTCAATGAACTGTATGCTTTGTTTTAATGGAGATACAGATAGAGATATAAGTTGTTTTATCTTAACCTAACCTAACTGCACTCTACGTCACTGAAAAATACAAACTAATCTCAAAGTAAATGAGTTTAGTGAGCAACGCAGAATATACACGTTTAGTAAGAAGTCAATGAACTGGATAGCTGCCTATATGCTCTCTTGAGAAAGCGGAAGTTTCCACGACCAGCCTGATGATCAACACAATAAGCCGGATAGCAATTAAGCTGTCAGAAACACTCCTCACCACCAATCTTATACACGATGGTGTTGCTGAGAGGTGAAGATCGAAGTCTCAAGTGGTATTTACTCATAGAATGGCGCTGGAAAACCCTCCTGTCCCACTTCCTCGTGCTTCGCTTCTAACAACACAGCCAGCTTGCTTCTCCACCCCAGAGGCCAAATATTGCTATAAACAGGCCATCATAACAGTGGCATACGAGAGAGAGAATAACTAATTTCAATTTTGGACTTACTATAAGCGTTTGTACGTAACTTCATAGGATGATACGTGTTAACCTCTTCAATACTGGAACACATTTTTACCTTGAAATTTGTGTACGACATTAGCAACGGTCTATTAAGCTCAGAAGATAAATGGCCACAGTCTTTACAATTCTAATCGCCACATATGTTTCTGAAGCTGTATAAAATCACTAAATATTAAGCAAAAATATGAAAACGCGTCCTGGTACTCAAGAGGTTAATATACACGAAAAGAAAACCTTACAGAGCCATTTCTGGAGAGCTAGTTTTTAATCTCTTCAGTACCAGGACGTGTTTTAATATCCATTCTGATTACTACGTTGGTGATTTTATACAGCTTCAAAAAACATGATGGGATTAGTAAAGAGTCTGGCCGTTAATCTTAAAACCGTCAAATCATACCCAAAAATCAAGGTAAAAATGTGTCTCAGTACTGAAGGGATTAAGAGTGCGTTTTGTTAAGTAGTCTAAGCAACCAAACCAGCAAGCCAGGTTATAAAAGACAAACAATTTGAGTTTAATTAGTAAAACTATGATCTACAGTCAGACATTAACGAGTGAACTGGCGAAAGACATCAAACACAAAAAGCTCATTGTATCCATAGCCATCGCACAAAATTATGCAAAACAGGACAATTAACTGTGCTCACAATTTCATGGCAAAAATGCGTTGTGGTCCTTGTGATTTATGTGATGGCAGGCTACAATCAACGACCGAGACACGGCAGTTTAGTGTTCCGTTGTATGGAGAGAGAGAGAGAGAGAGAGAGAGAGAGAGAGAGAGAGAGAGAGAGAGAGAGAGAGAGAGAGAGAGAGAGAGAGAGAGAGAGAGAGAGAGAGAGAGAGAGAGAGAGAGAGAGAGAGAGAGAGAGAGAGTGTGTGTGTGTGTGTGTGTGTGTGTGTGTGTGTGTGTGTGTGTGTGTGTGTGTGTGTGTGTGTGTGTGTGTGTGTGTGTGTGTGTGTGTGTGTGTGTGTGTGTGTGTGTGTGTGTGTGTGTGTGTGTGTGAAAGAGTGGATTCTCGGTCTCACATCCGAAGGCAACACAATGTAGACATGGAGCATCGCACTCTCTTGTCTCATGCACGTCATTAGCATACTGCGGACGCGCCGTGGTCCGCTGGTACCTCTTTGTAAACAGGGAGGTGTCGAGTCAAGGCAAACGGCTCCCCTTAAAATTAGTCTCCATGTCTTGAGAATGAAGGGGCTGGCTCGGAGCTGAGGGATGGGAAGGAGGGAGGGTCTAGAGGGCTTCATAAAAGTAATGAGCTTGTGAAGGAGGCGCGGTGGCTTCACTTGATGAAGGAACGTAACTCAAGGCCATTAAATGAGTATCAGAAAAAAAAGTAAATACAAGATAGACCACTAAGGCTCAACTTTAGAGACATGTGTCAATTAAGATAACGTGGAAATGCAAGACCTTTGATATCGATTAGAATTTCACAAAGTAGCACACAACTTTCTCGTTAAATAAAGTAATAAAGCTGTGTGTGTGATAGATAAATAGTAAATACAAGATAGACCACTGAGGCTCAACTTTAGAGACATGTGTCAATTAAGATAACGTGGAAATGCGAGACCTTTGATATCGATTAGAATTTCACAAAGTAGCACACAACCTTCTCGCGTTAAATAAAGTAATAAAGCAGTGTGTGTGTGATAGATAAGCAATGATGTGAAAGAAGAAAACTCGCGTACGAGGCAATCTTCCTGTCCATGTGGTAGTTTTTACGGAGCGTCTGAAAGGATGACCCCTTTGTGTTAAGAGACTGATGAAGGGTTCAGGGGATGATGAAGCGACTGGTGCATGATGGAGGAGGAGAAGCAGGAAGGAGAGGAGGAATAGGAGGAGGAGGAGGAGGAGGAGGAGGAGGAGGAGGAGGAGGAGGAGGAGGAGGAGGAGAAAGAGGAGGAGAAAGAGGAGGAGAAGGCAGTAAGGGACAAGGGTATAGGGTGGTGAGCAGGTTAACACGGCGAAGGTTGTCTGTCATCCACCGTAAATCCAGTTTCCCTTCATAATTAAGTGGCTCAGAATCACCTCCACGATATTTACGCGGACCGTGGACTTAATTATGACAACGCGTGAGGGGGGAAAAAAAAAAGCTCAGGGTATTAATGACGAAAACTTCAGAGACACTATAACGACCACACCATTTGCCGGGGCCGATAACGAGGTGCAAGGCTTTGTGGCACTCCCGGCCAGCGAGCAAGACAGGCAGCACACCGTAATGAGGTAACGCGGCTTTCTGCTTCTCTCTTGTTACACCGCCTCCAGGGTAGAGGTGCTGTCAACTCCATACCTCTCCAGTGTGTGTGTGTGTGTGTGTGTGTGTGTGTGTGTGTGTGTGTGTGTGTGTGTGTGTGTGTGTGTGTGTGTGTGTGTGTGTGTGTGTGTGTGTGTGTGTGTGAAACAAAGTATAGTCTCTCTGTCTCTTTGTCTCTGTCTGTCTGTCTGTCCGTCTATCTGTCTGTCTGTCTGTCTGTCTGTCTGTCTGTCTGTCTGTCTGTCTGTCTGTCTGTCTGTCTGTCTGTCTCTCTCTCTCTCTCTCTCTCTCTCTCTCTCTCTCTCTCTCTCTCTCTCTCTCTCTCTCTCTTTCTCTCTCTCTCACACGTGCACAAGCGAGTTAGGCCACACGAGATATGATTTAATATTGCGCACAAGTGAATGCATTTTCTCATATATTCTTTGAGGAAAAGATGCATTATATGGCAATGTATTGATGGCTTCCTAGTTTACCATTGTTTTCACGAACACTATGAACGTGACCATCTGCTATGTGCTTTTTCTCAGCTCACTTAACCCCTTCAGTACTGGAACATTTTTACCTTGAGATTTGTATACGATTAGACCATTTCATTGACATTAGGAAGGGTCTATGGGTGTCAGAAGATTAATGGCCACAGTCCTCACTATTTTAATCTCCACAAATAGTAAGTAGAATTAATATAGAAACAGGTCATGGTACTGGAGAAGTTAAGCTCCTCTCGCGCCATCTCATATTCACGACAATGTTGATAAAAATTTAAAAGTCAGACGCGCTATTCTCTCAGCACCATTCTGAAGCGTCACTTTCTTTCCTCCTCTCTGCCTCCTCCTCTTGGCACTCCAACTATTTCAGCTTCAGATGGCTCAACAGCAGTGGCCATTCTAACAAACCTCGCCCCGGGCCAGGTGTCTTACGAATCTTGTTTCTACTGGCGACCCAAACACCGTGGGCTTCTTATAACTGTGAGTGTATTTCCCTCCTGTTGAAGGAAGGCACCATTCATTTCTAGAAACATTCCTTTTCTCTTTTTTCTATTTGGTCGCAAGAAATCCTCATCTGTTTTCGAGGACGTTGTGCAGAAAATAAGCTCCTCTTCTCCAAGGTATCATAATTTATGGATGGTTGTTTCTTTAATAGCAATCTTTGGTAACGGATGAGTAATATTAATGAACCATCCCACATGACCACGTGTCAGCCTCCAACACAACCCGCCACACAGAAAAAGACTGGGAAATGAGAAATGAATGTAACTTCAAATTTCTTCCTACACGAAGTATGTTCCATTCATCAGTGCTTCACAACAACAGTAGTGGTAGTAAGTAGTAGTAGTAGTAGTAGTAGTAGTAGTAGTAGTAGTAGTAGTAGTAGTAGTAGTAGTAGTAGTAGTAGTAGTAGTAGTAGTACTAGAAGTGATGGTGCTGATAGTGATGGTGGTGGTGGTGGTGGTGGTAGCAGTAATATTTTCAGTCATCATAGTTAATAACGGACATGTCTGACTATAGCCATCGCCTGAGGGTGAAGGTCCCGGGAAGGCTCGCTGGCCTTGGGCCGAGGCCCTGAGAGCAGCGTGGGGCAAGGGCCCTTGACACACTGGAGCAGCTTTTGTGACGCAGTGTGCCTGAGGGGCCAGCACCTACTGACCCAGTGGAAGGGCAAGGGGTGGAGAGAAGAGACTAAACAAATACAGAAAGGAGAAAAATATTTCGACGTCAAATTAATATCTCCTATGAATTTGGCGTTATTTGAAAATTTAAAATAGCAACATTGTGTCGTGCGGGATATTGGAGAAAAAGCCTAATTGGAGAAAAAAACAGTTATGAAAAAATGAAACAAACTTGATTGGGTCAATAGACTCCCTTAAAGTAAAACACATCACTTGTACTACACATATGTCAAGCGACACGGCTTTTTCAACACTCCCTCTCTCTTTAACGTGCGTCTCACACCACACAGGCAAAACAATGGAAGCGACGAGCTCGTTTAGGATCTAGAGAGTTCAGCTGAAGTAGTCTGAGATATGGACAGCGATGTGATGGGTCATGGTGAGTGATGGTATAATAATGATGAATGTAAGGCATATTTTAGCAATGATAAGGTGATACGCAAGAAACGAGTGTAGCTATTTCAGTGTATCCGAAAGCATAATACTGTTTCAAATTAGAATATCCCACATTGCCTGCAGAAAAAGTGAAGACAAATGATTAATCTCGCTGACTTTCCCCGTCCAGTACTGCCGAGAGAGCCGGCCAGGTGCGCCATGACAAATAGGAAAATAAAAAATAATCGTCCATTTAAACGGAAAAAATAATAATTACGTTACGTTCCCATCCCTCTCTCTCTCTCTCTCTCTCTCTCTCTCTCTCTCTCTCTGCCTGTTGGTCTGTCTGTCTGTCTGTCTATCTGCCTGCCTGCCTGCCTGCCTGCCTGCCTGCCTGCCTGCCTCTCTCTCTCTCTCTCTCTCTCTCTCTCTCTCTCTCTCTCTCTCTCTCTCTCTCTCTCTCTCTCTCTCTCTCCTCTCCTCTCCTCCTCTCAACCTCTCTCTCTCTCTCTCTCTCTCTCTCTCTCTCTCTCTCTCTCTCTCTCTCTCTCTCTCTCTCTCTCTCTCTCTCTCTCCCACACACACACACGCACACATTAAAAAGAAGCAACGGTACGCTGCTCACTTAATCCCTCAGAGTCCGTCCTGTTCTCTTTGCTAAAACTCCATTATTTTACCGAGTTTTTTCTTTTCTTTTTTTCTTGAGCCAAAGTTGAAAAAAATAAAACACACCCAAAATGAACGACATTATATAATACTTTGATATTTGAGATCTGCCACGAGCAATTAGCAAGGATCCTGAGGTGAGTGTTCTGGGCAGCTGGAAAACTTGTGCACCCATGACGCAATGAAGACCACCTACAGTAAACATGTTTTTCACGATCTCACAACAAATTGCAAGCACGACTCGGAAAACACGCGCATGTGTGTGTATGTGTGTGTGTGTGTGTGTGTGTGTGTGTGTGTGTGTGTGTGTGTGTGTGTGTGTGTGTGTGTGTTTTATTTCTTTTTGTACCCTAGAAACAGAGAGAGAGAGAGAGAGAGAGAGAGAGAGAGAGAGAGAGAGAGAGAGAGAGAGAGAGAGAGAGAGAGAGAGAGAGAGAGAGAGAGAGAGAGACAGAGACAGAGACAGAGAGACAAGCAGACAAACGGACAGAAAGAAACACAAAGAAACACAGAAACAGGAACACAGACAGACAGACAAACAGACAGAAAAAAAGCAAATACTCGTACCAAACCAGCGACCCCAAAATGCAACGACTCACTCACTCGAATATAACAAAATGCATGCGACAATAAACCCACGTCTTATAGAAGACATTACAGCTTCTCAACAAGCACTAGACGTGTGATAGAGTAGAAACCTCGCCGCACCTTCCCACTTCACTCTCCTGGCATTGTCTAGAGCAAACTATTAAAGTGGCGGATATGAATGCGTGATATATAATTAGTCCCCCGCTAATAAATCATAAAGTGGGGGAGGCCTCGTCTTCTGTAAGGCATAAGTAAAGTCAGAGGGTGGATAGATTCAGCTTTGCGAGGAGGTGATGGCAGAGAAGTGGGTTAATGGCTGTTTGAGGAGAGAGAGAGAGAGAGAGAGAGAGAGAGAGAGAGAGAGAGAGAGAGAGAGAGAGAGAGAGAGAGAGATCCAGACAGGCAGACAGTAAGGTAAAAGACGAAACGAGAGTAAAAGAGAGATTCAAGATTTGGACCTCGAAGCAAGAAAATGAGTGGTGAGTAATGAGTAGTGAGAATGTGGAAGGAAGAGGAATATGGACATGATGTGTGGAATGAAAGTGGCAGGTGGAGTGTGGAGTACCAAGCTGTGTGGAGTAGGACTGAAGAAGCTCCCCGAAAACTTCTCTCTGGTTTTATGAAGAGGTTATTTGTCAACACTCCTATGAATCTCCAGAGTTGAGAGCACTAACATATTTTCCTTCTCTTTCACTTATCTTTCAAATATTTACAGACAGGTGAGAGGTGCCAGGTGTACAAGTCAAAGGGTGGTACATGTAATACTTAATCTCTTCATTACCAGAATGCGTTTTCATATTCATTCTGCTTACTAGTTGATTTTATACTTCAGAAACATATGTGGGGATTTTTTTATTAACCATGTGGGCTTTTCACGGGAATTTGTGGGTTAAAGGAGATACTTTTTTAGGGTACCTCCTATCTCAAAGCCCACCCGCTAGGAAACTGTTTCCCCGAGTGAGGAAGCCCAACCTACACTCGAACCGTGGACAGGATTCAAACCCGTGCGCTTGGAGACCCCTCGGACCCCAAAGCACGCATGGTTCCACTGTACCACGGTGGCCCCCATGAAATAGTAAAGACACTGGCCATTAATCTTCTGATCTCCACAGACCATTCCTAATGTAAATAAAACAGTCTAACCTTACCCCAAAAATCAAGGTAATAATACCTCTCAGTACTGAAGAGGAATGTAATAGGTATAACAGTTAGAAAAGAACGTATAAGAAAATATTAAAGATGATAAACTGTATTTGAACATAAATTAATAAAGAGTATTGTATATATTCAGTTAGATTTACATTATCGAGTTTGAAGATAAGCAAAGCGAGCAAAATAAACACTAGTAATGGTAAGGCAGTTGCTCGCTGGCGCCACATAATGTTTTCGAGCCGTGTGGACGAGCAGTGCAAGGCGTGACGAGAGGAAGTGGAAGGCAAACAGTCCTGAAAAACAAATCAAATAACCTCGAAAGTGTAAACAAATGACATACTCGTATCTGTGTTTCTCAAGAGATAGGGAAAGTGAGGACACATGACACGGCAATTACGATTCATATATTCTGTCTTGGAGTCGTCAATTCGATATTTTGATGATTTAAGCATTATGACTTGACTTCATTTAACTTCTTCAGTACTGTGTTTCTTAATTTTGGGTATGATTAGACGATTTCGTTGACATTAGGAAGGGTCTACGGATATCAGACGATTAATGGTTACAGTCTTCACTATTTCAATACCTACACAAGTTTCTGAAACTGTATAAAATCACCAAATAGTACGCAGAATGGATATGAAAACACGGCATGGTGCTGAAGGATTAAGATTAAGAGAGAAGTTTCAAGATATTTGTCCCTGTCCTTTGGTTAGCTCTATCGGATCTTTAAGGGAACTGGCGACTAAGTGGGCCTTTTTTTTTTCTTTTGTTGCCCTTGTCCAGCTTTCTCCTCTTACATAAAAAAAGAAAATTATGAAGCATCTCTTTACTATTAGTGATGATCAGTGAGGAATACACACAAAACACACGCAATGGACATTATTGTGGATTGACGCCGTTTGTAACTCATGAATAGGACGAGCAATGAAAAAGGTAGTGAGTTAGGATAAGTTATTTAGGTAGATGCACACAGTCACATTAAGTTCTTTTTCTATAGTGAATTCCCCTTTAATTAAACTTCAGACTCAATGATTCACACTTCAGCTTTTATTGACACAGGTTCCATGAGAGAGAGAGAGAGAGAGAGAGAGAGAGAGAGAGAGAGAGAGAGAGAGAGAGAGAGAGAGAGAGAGAGAGAGAGAGAGAGAGAGAGAGAGAGAGAGAGAGAGAGAGAGAGAGAGAGAGAGAGAGAGAGAGAGAGAGAGAGAGAGAGAGAGATTCGCGCAAGGGTCGTACACATAACAACCTCAAGTAAAAATAAATACAGTTCCGCTTCGACACACACACACACACACACACACACACACACACACACACACACAGAGAGAGAGAGAGAGAGAGAGAGAGAGAGAGAGAGAGAGAGAGAGAGAGAGAGAGAGAGAGAGAGAGAGAGAGAGAGAGCATGATGTCAGTGCCACAGAGACAAGTCAGAGTAACGTGGTGTCGACGCCGAAGACATTGCATGCATTATTCACAAAAACATCGGTGTATTTTCGATATAAACTATGTAAAATTCCACAACTTTTAAACTGTGCACAATTTACTAGCGCAGTCATCGGGAAACCACCGGAAACTCAGAATTACATACAGATAAGCGTGTGGTGTGACGTGGCGGTGCGGAGGCAACATACGCAGACACCTTCGGTACCGCCTTGAAGCTCGTATTCTAAAACGCTATGCTATCTCACCATCACTGTCTTCCAAGGGCTACAGTTGAAGATACTCGTGTTTATAAGAGTATTTTTATGGTTCAGGTGATAGATTGGCAAGATTTCTCGCTTATCAAAAGAAAAAACCGTCTTGAAAACCACGATAGTTGCCTCTATGATCTTGGAAAATTGTCTTTCTGTGATTCAACTATTTCAAAAGGCTTTATTTAAATTGACACAACTTTCTAAGGTGTTTTTACGGTTCTAGAGGCAGAATGACAAGATTTTTAAATTTTTAACTGGAAAAACATTCTTGAAAAACCTGCTAATCTGTGGCGTTGGAAAATAGTCGTGGTGAGAGAGCAAAGCGTTTCTGAATACAGACCTGAGTCACAGGGAACTGTAATTACACTCCCCACTGAACAACGACGATTATAGGGATGAAAAATGATGAGGATGACAAAAAAAAAAAAAAAAAAAATGGTGGACAAAGAGGAGGTAGCATACTTTTTTCCTTTCATTCGATCAATATTCACCACCTTTACACACACACACACACACACACACACACACACACACACACACACACACACACACACACACACACACACACACACACACGCACACACACACCATGTAGTGTGGTTAGCATTCTCTGTTCACAACCGAGAAGGTCCGAGTTCGAGTCCCGGATGCGGCGAGGCAAATGGGTAAGTCTCTTAATGTGTAACCCCTGTTCACCTAGCAACAAGTAGGTAAGGGATGTAACTTGACGGGTTGTGGCCTCGCTTTCCCAGTGTGTGAAGTGTGTTGTGGTCTCAATCCTACCCGAAGATCGGTCTATATTTTTATCAGCTCTGAGCTCGCACACGCACACACACACACACACACACACACACACACACACACACACACACACACGAGAGCACGCACGTCTCTTGTATTGCTCTCCCTAATTAAGAAGCCTTCCTATGAATGCTAAACCTGCGACAAACTAAGTGCAAAGCCTAATCACGTCAACACAGCTCGGGACAGCCTCGCCTCGCCGCGCCATGCAGTCAGTACTCACACGCCTCCTCCACGCCGCCTTTGTGACACCCGCCACACATACCTGAGGGAGGAAAGAACATTAATTAACTCATTACCGACTGCACCTACTCCACTCCACTGTATTGTTCCTATTCTTACAACACACACACACACACACGCACACACACACACACACACACACACACACACACACACACACACGTTTCCATTTGTCTGTTTTTCCGAGTACCAGAAATCCTCTTTGGTTCTTGGGTGTTATTTTTACGTCTCCCTGTCGCTCCCTCACCAAACCATTCCTCGAAATTGTATAATCTGGTTTGCTCATTGACTGCTAATTGGTTTTTGATGATTTCAATCCAATATCATCTTTTTAAACTCAATTACGACGCTCAGAATCTACGGGGTCTTACTTTTTTATTTTTTCTATTTATACTATGTGGGCTTTTCACGGGAATTTATGGGCAAAAGAGAATACTTTTTGTGGTACCTCCTATCTCAAACCCCACCCGCTAGGAAACCGTTGCCCGGAGTGAGGAAGCCCAACCTACACTCGGACTGTGGACAGGATTCGAACCCGTGCGCTTGTAGACCCCTCGGACCCCAAAGCACGCATGGTTCCACTGTACCCCTTCAGTACTGGGACGCATTTTTTACCAGAGAGAGAGAGAGAGAGAGAGAGAGAGAGAGAGAGAGAGAGAGAGAGAGAGAGAGAGAGAGAGAGAGAGAGAGAGAGAGAGAGAGAGAGCAGATTCTTATTAGTTAATGGGGCGGGGGATGTAAATATCGTAATATGAGTTTTGTCGCTAAGAATATCACTGTTTCTGCTGCACTACATGTCCAACTCCAATAAATCAATGACCTTTTTCTTCCTGTCAAACAACTGGTGAGAGAATAAGGATGAGGTGGAAGCCAAGGAGAGTCGCAGTAGGGATAGTGGCGTGGGTGGTGGTGGTGGTGGTGGCGTGGGTTGCTGTCCCTGTTAACGATGAAGCCTCCACCCCTGCAGCACTGAAGCCAAGTCGTTGCTCGATGGTTTAATCTACGTCATTTCAACATCAAACGCGGGTGATTTCGTGCCATTAGCAAAACTTCATTCCTTCAAAGCAGGCACCGTGATTACAATGCCTTATTTCCGTCAATGGGTAAAGCGTCTTGTCTTGTGGTGGAGTTTTATGATGGACGACTCAAAATGCGGTCAAGAAATTCATTACATGCACTTTCACTTTCCTGAAGAGTGATTTCCGGTGTCACAGCATGAGAGAGAGAGAGAGAGAGAGAGAGAGAGAGAGAGAGAGAGAGAGAGAGAGAGAGAGAGAGAGAGAGAGATTAAACCAATTCTTTTTTATGCAAGAGGGGAAGCCGACTAAGGGCAACAAAAATAAAATAAGGCCCACTTGATTGCCAATTCCTTTAAAGATCTAAATGTTAGCCAAAAGTCAGGGCCAAATGTTCAAAAGCATCAGATCAGAAAAATATATGTAACCCCACTGCAAGGTCAGCTGTCAATGCTTTGAAAGATATCATGAACATATCTCTTAAAAAAACCTGCATAAAGAATCTCCAGGACCTTACCAAACGAATAAATGCTTCTTTTCGACCTCTCATCCAGCAAATATCGAGAGACTTGCACTTCAGGTTAAAGCCAAATTAATTACGATTGCTTACGACTTCGACTCCCTCGCGGCTCAAGCACCATCACCATCACCACGATCTCCATTCACTCCGTAGAGATTAGCGCTTCACTGGCGAAGGTAATTTTTTGTAGGTTCTTTGCTATTTGTCTCACCCAGTGAAAAGCCTTCCTAAGATTAATGTCACCTCTCAACTCGAGCTTAAACACACACACACACACACACACACACACACACACACACACACACTCAGTGGTTAGAGCGCTGGCTTCACAAGCCAGATGACCGGGGTTCGATTCCCCGGCCGGGTGGAGATATTTGGGTGTGTCTCCTTTCACGTGTAGCCCCTGTTCACCTAGCAGTGAGTAGGTACGGGATGTAACTCGAGGAGTTGTGACCTTGTTGTCCCGGTGTGTGGTGTGTGCCTGGTCTCAGGCCTATCCGAAGATCGGAAACAATGAGCTCTGAGCTCGTTCCGTAGGGTAACGTCTGGCTGTCTCGTCAGAGACTGCAGCAGATCAAACAGTGAATTACACACACACACACACTGGAAGATAAAATTCATGTGATTAAAATACGTCCAAATTAGTTTAGTAAAAAGAGAGGACGCCAAGTATATCACTTTGGTCAACTTTAACTCACTGGGTGGGCGTAACGGGTTCATGGAGAGGAATGACTTGGAGGGGCGCCAGACAGAGAACTGAATATACGAAGAGTGTTGCGAGTAAGTGGTGTAAAGGTGTGACTGTTTAGAAACTTGTAAACTCTGCAACTCACTACCTGCTTCTGTATTTCCAACTTCCTATGACTTGATTTGATTTAAGATGGAGGTTTCAAGACATTTATCCCTTTTTTTTTTGGCTAACTCGGACCTGCATGTGGACTGACAACTAAGTGAGCCTTTCTTTTTGTTTTTACATTGTCCGTGGTCAGTTTTCCCTTCTTACATAAAAAAAATGGAGAGAGAGGTGGAAGATAGGTAGAATTTAATGGGATGTAAAGAAACGGGAAATGCAAAAACGTCCAACGATTAGCAATGCGTATAGTTGAATGCATGGTTGCCTGTGTCAGAGGGAGTGAGGACGACAGCTATAGCGTCATTTATGGATCGAGATTTAAGTGAGATGGAAGCGCATAGGGTGGGAATGACTAGTCGGGTGTGTGGTGACTCTTCCGTGGGTCAAGATGTAAGGGGTGTTGGTCATGGTGTTGGTTGTGGCTCCAAAAATAAAGGAAAATAGAGGGGCGTGATGCAGGAAGGTTCTGTGGAGGGCTTGAAGGGCGTGGAGGGTGGGAGGACTCGAGGGCACACTCTTCGGGCACTGCTTGCGGCAAATCACCACTGCTCCTCCAATAAAAAGGGTTCACCATTTTCCTGCACGACTTGGCTTCGAGGTAAATGGTTCTCCCGCAGCACAAGCTTTATCCTTTTGTTCCCATAATTTAATTGCATTCTCTGAGTGCCGTTGAATTTCCACCTGGTCCCTCTTCGTGTGTTGCTGGATGGAAGTCTATTGGTGATTTTAGTGCAGCTTCAAACATTTCCACACACCTTTGTATTATTTACTTCTCTCCGAGTAACAAGAAGCCGAAACATTTCCGTGCAGCAAGACTTCCCCCTCTTTTCAAAAATATAAAATTCTCTACACAAGCTTATCTCTCGCCCCTACGACGGTGTTTTGGGGTTGGGTCTCTGCTCTCCCAACTCTCGGCTCGGCCATTGGATAAAACATTGAAAACATTTTGCACGTACCTTCCCAAAATTAAATAAAACCAAACATTTTTCGGTGTACGAATTGCAAGCTTGTAATAACGTGAGCAATTCCCGTCACGCATACCCTCGATCTGGTTCCAAAGACTTTTTATTTTGTGGTTGGTTGGAGACTCGTCCGTTTCAAATCATCACTTCAAACTGTCATTCCATTTTCATCCTTTCCTCTCAATTTCTCCTTCCGCCATTCATTTCTTCTACCTGTCTCCCTCTCCCTGTTTCGTACCTGCTGCGTCTCAGGTTGAATTAATTGGGTATGCTCTTGGGAGTTTCAAATTAAGACTACAGTGAGGAAACCTGCATACGAGAGAGAGAGAGAGAGAGAGAGAGAGAGAGAGAGAGAGAGAGAGAGAGAGAGAGAGAGAGAGAGAGAGAGAGAGAGAGAGAGAGAGAGAGAGAGAGAGAGAGAGAGAGAGAGAGAGAGAGACAGGTGGATGTGTAAGAAAGACGGAACACACACACACACACACACACACACACACACACACACACACACACACACACACACACACACACACACACACACACACACAAGGAGCCGGAAATGGAGACAAAGACGGACAAGGAGATTGTGACCAAGAAGCTAATAGCGGTGTGTGTGTGTGTGTGTGTGTGTGTGTGTGTGTGTGTGTGTGTGTGTGTGTGTGTGTGTCTCTCTCTCTCTCTCTCTCTCTCTCTCTCTCTCTCTCTCTCTCTCTCTCTCTCTGTCTTATTATCTTTCAGTTGTGTTTTACGTTGGCGAAGCATTGGAAAATAATCTAGCAGTGGCTTTCGTACAATTTCTTTTTTTAATTACGTAAACAAATAATGTTTTGATTCAGTTTCTGTAACAGTCTGCACGTCACTGAGAGCATAAGTTACTCGGAAGCGGATCAGAACCCCCTTTACGTACAATAAGACAGCAGTTCTCGACAACAATCTTCACTTAAACCTCCATTTGTCCCCACAACACCGCAGACATAATCTAGAACCGCATTTCATTTTCAGATTTAGCCTCGCTTCAGAATGATAAATGACTGTCTCAGAAGGAAGCGTGGCCCGGTGAATATACTGCTGCTTCCCCACAAGCCGCCCACTGAACACAAGAACGCGGGACACCGTCTGAGGAAGCAACGAGCTAAAGAGATCAGCTCCCCTACCTCTTTGTACCACGGTATTCATACTTGCGTGGAACCCTGTCCTTGTTATGTTCTTCCTGGATTACACTTCCCTATTCTGCTTTGTTCTTTCCTTCCTTATTGCATCTTACCGACCTGACTCACAGCGGTTCTCATTTCTTTCCCAAACACACGTCTTTAAATCAAACTTGTTACAAACTCGTGCTTAGATATTTTCATGTGATGTCTTACTTTAGCCTGTGACAAACACTAATTGGGTCAATCCTTCAAGTTTCCTTAAAGTTTAAAACCTGGGGCGGGCGTGTCTCATACAGATATAACTATAAATGTCTACGTACTCTTCCAAAATGCCACTCTTGCTTCTACGGTGTTACCTTTGAAAAGATAAATGCTCAGTTGTATTGGCAGGTGTTATCAGCTATCCCCAACTATAAATCGACTTCATTCTGTTAATCTGAATATAATTGTTTTTACAGTTAGAAAATAGTATATCTTAGTTTCAAGTGCAATATACTCACAATTGCTAGAGAGAGAGAGAGAGAGAGAGAGAGAGAGAGAGAGAGAGAGAGAGAGAGAGAGAGAGAGAGAGAGAGACGAGAGAGACGAGAAACAAAGCCACTCTAAATCCTTTACTCAACTACAAAGTAAAATACAAATACACAGACAGACTGACTGGTGCAAGCTGCCACACCACCACCACCACCACCACCACCACCATCCCCAAACCAAACACCCACACCGAGAAACAAAGGGCAACAGGTGGCTACAAAAATCAACTATTACAGCCACCTTCTCCACCACCATCATTGTGCCCCCCCCCCACCAAGCTGGATGTTTGCCAGACACGTGAGAAAGTCTGCACTCCCTCCCCCCTCCCACCTCTACCTTCCATCCACATTTTGCTCTCTCTCTCTCTCTCTCTCTCTCTCTCTCTCTCTCTCTCTCTCTCTCTCTCTCTCTCTCTCTCTATCTATCTTTCTCTCTCTCCGTCTGTCTGTCTGTCCGTCTGTCTCTGCCTGTTTGTTTGTCTGTCTGTCTGTCTGTCTGTCTGTCTGTCTGCCTCTCTCTCTCTCTCTCTCTCTCTCTCTCTCTCTCTCTCTCTCTCTCTCTCTCTCTCTTTCCTTCGTTTCCTCTTTTAATATCTCTCTAACGTGTGTGTGTGTGTGTGTGTGTGTGTGTGTGTGTGTGTGTGTGTGTGTGTGTGTGTGTGTGTGTGTGTGTGTGTGTGTGTGTGTGTGTGTGTGTGTGATTGCGCCATGCTTCTTTCTGTCAATCACAGACAAAAGGGATCGGGAGAGGATAATCGTCTTGATTGAGTCACTGATTCACGCACAACTGTCCTATTCCTCTTCACGTTCGTTTGTATACCTTTTTTTCCAAGTACGCTTATCTAACCACGCTCCACTAACACTGAGACGGTGATTTAATTTAACGCGCAGATTACTCCTATTCTTAGCTCCATTCTCCTCGTTTGCACGTACATAGACACTAGATCCCCTTTACCCTTCCCTCTAGCCTCTATATCGCTCTTTTCCCCTTACTCTCACTCAGAAAATACGAGAATATAAGCAGCATTTCAGCTACTCACATGGTACTGGAGAGAGACAAGACAAGGCAGGAGCGGTGATTCACAGAGGAGAGAGAGTAGAAGAAAAATCACCCAGTTCGCCAGGCATTAAAGTTTCATCAAGGATACAGGTACCTCTCACGCCTCCTCGCAACACCTCCATCGTACCTGCCCATTCAAGCTCTCTCTCTCTCGTCCGTCATTCTGCCACCTGCTCGTTATTCCTCGCTTCCATGCTTGATAACCTTCTCCGACGGGAACAAAAGAAGGTCGCCAGTTGCTCGCTTGGTCGGTTCTTCAGTGGCTCAGTCCGTTGGTCGTCTCCCGTGCAGCTCAAACACCTCTAGTAAAATCCCAGTGAAGCAAAGGACCTTAACAGCACAAACGAGCTTTATATGTCTTCTTTTTACTCTCGCCCTCTTTCCCTCTCTCTTTCGCCATCTAGTTCATGAAATAGATTAAAACACGTCCTTGGAAAGATTGATTCTAAATCCGAGCAACGAGGAAAGACTGACCAAGAAGAGGGAAGGCAGAATGATGAAAAAAGCAGAAAGAGAGAGAGAGAGAGAGAGAGCAGGACGGATACAGCTCGGGGAAAAAAAGGATGAAGGGAGGAAGGAATGGAGAAATGTAGCGAATATCATAATGGAGTGGTGGTCTGAAAGCAGGATAAAAGGAAGAACGGATATGGGAAGAGGGAGATTCAGAAAGGCGAAAGGAGGTAAAGGAGAAGCCGATGGGAGATTTGATAAAAGCACGAATGGAGAAAGGAAAGATAATGGGATAAGAGAAACAGAGACAGAGAGAAAGAAAAAGAATGACAGGAAAGCAAGAATACATAAGAGATGACAGATAACAAACATGTAATTATATGGAAAAGTGGAAGCGAAATAAAAGAGAATGATAGAAGAATGTAAAGTAGATCATGAAAAGGGAAGAATGTGGTGGAAGTGATGAAGAAAATAAGGATAGGAAGGGGAGCGGACAAAGGAAGAGGAGAGAAAGGAAAAACTGCACTAAAAGAAAGAAGAAAGGAAAAAGAGAGTGAGGGGTGATAAAGACGGATAAGGTCAAGAAAAAGCAAGATGTTTTGAAAAGGTGAAAGAAACGGGAAGCGAAAGAAGTGGTAGAAAAGTTGATGCTCTCCCTTCCTCTCTCTCTCTATCTCTCTCTCTCTCTCTCTCTCTCTCTCTCTCTCTCTCTCTCTCTCTCTTACACACACACACACATGCATAAGTGACTTCATATAAAGACATTGAGAGTGACCTTTATTTTCAACTCTCAAAAAGTGGAAAGCCCCGTGAAATGGATGTTGATCCGCTCCTCTAACAGCCGTGGCAGCATTACCCATCACCTGCACTCAATGAATACATAATTAATAAATTCCAATATAAAAATGTGTTCCATGTCAAATACTGAAAGTCATGACCGCAAAAGCACTGCCATTTCCTGCATGACGGATCAGCAATGCTCTAAAACGTTTCGAGTTGTGTATCGGTAAGGTGGAAAACATAGATGTGCGTAAGGAGGAACCATGACGCTGCTACCAAATGAAGGGATACGCGGGACAGAGCAGCAGTAACTAAGAATCCATGACTGCAGCGGTGCCAGACAGCAACACATGCGGCACTGAGTGGGCGGTGAAATATTGAAGACAATCAATTTGTGAAGGGGAGTTGATGCCACCAATAACTTCTGACTCCACGCTGTTTAAATGCGTCACGTGCTCACACTCCCCTATACAAGAGAGGTGTACTGCATAATGGATGGACGGGACTACTGTATAGAGTCTGCTTTTTTGCAAGGGAACATCGACTATCACGAAACGGCACATCAAACAACTCCATATAGGATGATTTATCAAGAACTGAGTTAGGTGCTTGGTTCACGTATTCATATTTTTCTTTATGTAATAGGCGAAAGCCGGCCAATGTCATCGAAAAATAATAAAAAAAGGCCCAATTAGTTACCAGCTCCCTTGCAGGTCTGATAGAGTTAACCAAAAAAACAGGGACAAATATCTTGAAACCTCCCTTTTACATGGAGTCAAGTTAAAACACAGACACAGGTAGAGGGTCCTAGAGTTTACCAGAGAAGTGAAGAGTATTCATAAAGGCACATCAGAGACCATGTTATGAAGAAATCAGTATTACATCTGAGGAAACATATGTATGCATGTATCATCATCATCACACCTCCAGCAATCACCAGCCACAGTACTCCTGTCTGAGCGTCGACTAAACAACATTCTGGATCAAAAAGGACTCGACGACTGTCCTCTATTGCTCGTTTGAACTAATGACAGCAAAGGATGTGATAATTGGCATCGGTTTGACGGTACCTCTCTCTCTGAAACCTTTCTTCTCGATTGATCTGCCGACTGTTTGATTGTTATGACTCCTGTGCAGCTAGCAATGAGTGGCCAGGCATGTCACGGGGAGGAGAGTGGAGTCGTAGGGTGAAAGTTTGGTAACACTGTGCACATAACCAAAACTTTACGAGAGAATATCAATTTCACGAAACAAAGAAAATGGTGTGTGTGTGTGTGTGTGTGTGTGTGTGTGTGTGTGTGTGTGTGTGTGTGTGTGTGTGTGTGTGTGTGTGTGTGTGTGTGTGTGTATTGAGAAGATAACATATACCTTTATATAATTTCATAAACACAGCCAAACATAAGGATCAAAACTGAAAAAAACACCACGCGCACACACACACACACACACACACACACACACACACACACACACACACACACACACACACACAGTAAATTAATAAATAAAAGGTCGATATAAATACTAGAAAACCAATATTACCACCTACAATACACACGCTTAAAGTTGAATATTATAGCTAGACTTAAAATTCCTGAAACCATTCGGGGGCAATTTTCTGGAACGAAATGATGAGGAAGGTACTGGCGGAGCTGTCAATGCTAGGTAATGTGAATGAAGATGGCACGAGGCTAAGAAATGCATGGTGTGATTGGAGAAAAAAGATAGATAGATAGATAGATAGAGAGATAGAGATAGAGAGAGAGAGAGAGAGAGAGAGAGAGAGAGAGAGAGAGAGAGAGAGAGAGAGAGAGAGAGTACCACGTGGCCTAGAAATTTTATGAAGATTTATATGCCTAACCTTTTAAACCCTTCAGTACTGAGACACATTTTTACCTTGATTTTTGGGTATGATTAGACGATTTCATTGACATTAGGGAAGGTTTTATGGAGGTCACAAGATTGATGGCCAGAGTCTTCTCTATTTTAATCACTACATAAGTTTCTGAAGCTGTATAAAGTCACCAAATAGTACGCAGAATGAATACGAAAACGCGTCATGGTACTGGAGAGGTTAATCCTTTCTTTAATGAGTCACTTACCCGTGTGTGTGTGTGTGTGTGTGTGTGTGTGTGTGTGTGTGTGTGTGTGTGTGTGTGTGTGTGTGTGTGTGTGTGTGTGTGTGTGTGTGTGTGTGTGTGTGTGTATGGAAAAAACCGAGGAAGACCAAACCCACTCAATAGGAAAGGTCACGAAGCCAGAATAACAACAACAAAACAACAAGGACAACAAAGACTACAGTATACGCAGTTTCTTAAAGGTCACAAGAGAGGCTCAGCGAGACACACCTGCACTGAGAACCTCCCTGAAAGAAATGTCTCGTGTCTAACCATTGTGAAGTACTGGTAATGCCCGCCAATGCTTATATCAAGAGAGTCTGGGGAGCCATCACTCGTCATTAGGAAAGTCTCGTAGTAATAAGAAGGCCATCAAATTCTAGTAAATGAACTGCCGCCTTAACCTCTTCAGTACCATGACACATTTTCATATTCATTCTTATTACTATAAGGTGATTTTCTACAGCTTTAGAAAATTATATGACGATTGAAATAGTAAAGATTCTAGCCAGTAATCTTCTAACCTCCATAAACCCTTTCTAATGTAAATAAAATTGTCTAATCACATCCAAAACTCGTGGTAAAAATGCCTCCCAGTACTGAAGGTGTTAAATATAGTAATCATCTGCCTACCTGCCTAGTGAGAGTTAATGTGTAGAACGACAAGGTGGTTAACAAAGAGAGAGATGAAGAGGGTGAAGAGTACAACGCATTTTTCTTTTTCCAGGTACACACACGCTTGGAAAAACTGTGAAGCATTCCCGCACCCGTGTTTCCTCCGCACTTCAAGCAGACGCCGCGCTGTTCACCCGCTGATCCCACTCCATGTCAAGCACGGATGATGGAAAGAATGAAAAGTGGACACACATTTTGCACTTTGGTGTGACGCAACAAAGGGAACCAATAGGAACACGAGTAGACTACAGTACAACACACACACACACACACACACACACACACACACACACACACACAGACACGAATCCAGGAAGTAACTCTATGTAGTACGCCTTGTTCCAGTGACACATTTCACCTACTACACCCATTTATTTTTTTCCCCTCGTGTCCAGTGCGCCTGAGGAAGCACCTGATACTCCTCCCACACTGTGTGCCCGCCTCTGCAGCACGAGCCACCTTTATGAGAAGCGTTTGGTGGCCAGGGAAAGGTCTCGCCCACTATCCCGCCCCCGAGCACTAACATAACGCACTGGACCCTTAGACCTCTATCAGGGTTACGAGGGACACCATTTTCTTTGCGTCGGGAGGATGGAGGGCCAAGTGGATAGCATTCTCAAGGGCACACAGGCTTATAGTGCAGGTGCTGTGCCAGATGACCTGGCTTACTTTGGCTGGGTATAGGTTATAGTGAAAGTGGTGGTGGTTGTAAAGATAGTAATAGTGTACTGTCGCTTATTTAACCACTTCAGTACTATGACGCGTTTCCATATTCATTTTGGTGACTATTTGGTAATTTTATAGAGCTTCAGAAACTTATGTGAACGATCAAAATAGTAAGGACTGTGGCCATTAATCTTCTGACCTCCATAGACCCTTTCTAATGTCAATAAAATGTCTAATTGTATACAAAACTCATGGTGAAATGTCTCCGAGTACTGAAGGGATTAAAGTATGTAAGAGGAAGAGAAGGAAGAGGAAGAAAGAATAAACGTACTGGTGAAATTTCTTACAATAAAGTGGTTTCTTTCTTATCAGTACACTAATGAATACATCAAAACGAATCCCTCACCAACCATGCTTTTCTATATTGCTAGTAGCTCAGACAATTGTTTCATTTTTTCACACACACGAATCAAGTTGGACACAAAAGTCACCTCAACACAACCAACACCAAACGAAAAACTAATCATAGTGTACCAAACATAAAAATCCACGGATCGAACTAAACTAGGATCACAAAAATATCTGTAGAAAAGCACAGTGTAACAAAAGAAGGCGAAATTAAGTGGAAAAAGAGCATGAGAATCTGCAAACGTGCGTGAAGGCAACCCGATAAAACAGCCGACGCGCCACGCCCTCACAAGGCCATGCACGACGCGATAACAGGGCTCTCAAGGCTGCAAATTCCAACAACGTGAAGCAAATGCCCGTGGGAAAGGAGGTGCTACAGAGAGAGAGAGAGAGAGAGAGAGAGAGAGAGAGAGAGAGAGAGAGAGAGAGAGAGAGAGAGAGAGAGAGAGAGAGAGAGTGTGTGTGTGTGTGTGTGTGTGTGTGTGTGTGTGTGTGTGTGTGTGTGTGTAATTCATCACGGTCGCCTGCTGGTCACCCAGCCAGTCTTTCCCATTACGGAGCAAGCTCAGAGGTCATAGACCGATCTTCTGGTAGGACTGAGATCACAACACACTCCACACACCGCGAAAGCAAGGCCATAACCCCTCGAGTTACATCCCGTACCTATTAACTGCTTGGTGAACAGGGGCTACATATTAAGAGCCTTGCCCATTTGCCTCGCCGCTTCCCGGGACTCGATCCCGGTGCCCTCTCGATTGTGAGCCGAGCGTGCTAACCACTACACTACGCGGTGTGTGTGTGTGTGTGTGTGTGTGTGTGTGTGTGTGTGTGTGTGTGTGTGTGTGTGTGTGTGTGTGTGTGTGTGTGTGTGTGTGTGTGTGTGTGTGTGTGTGTGTGTGAGAGAGAGAGAGAGAGAGAGAGTGTGTGTGAATGTGTTATAAAAAATAGAATATATTACACTACATAACATTCACCCTCCCCTCCCAGCATTCACACTAAGCAGTCAGTCAGTGCTGCATGACGAGAGGCAAACTACTAACTCAAGCTCAAACAACACGTTACCTAGTCGTCTATTCGTCCTGGTAAGTGCCTAGAGTTCAATATAGATTACGGCC
>NC_059269.1:10483628-10546128 GCF_017591435.1 Portunus trituberculatus | reverse complement strand
CAACCCAACCACCTCTCTGAGAGAGAACACACACACACACACACACACACACACACACACACACACACACACACACACACACACACACACACACACACACACACACACACACACACACACACACACACACACACACACACACACACACACACACACACACACACACACACACACACACACACACACACACACACACACACACACACACACACACACACACACACACACACACACACACACACACACACACACACACACACACACACACACACACACACACAAACACAAGCACAAGCACAAGTGCACACACACACACGCACACAGAATATGCCGTCCAATCAGCACAAGACAAATTCAATTAGTAAGGATGCAGTTAATCTCTGTTAAATGAAGTCAATGTGTATATAATAAAATAAATGAAATCATGTATCATAACTTGAGTATTGCACATCTTTTCTTCATTTCTCCGTTTTTAATCAATGCACTTCATTATGTTCCTTTAACTAGTATTCAAAGTTCTAGAAAGATGCGTCATCGGAAAGCTGGGATGCGAGTATATACACTTTCATCATAAACAAATTTCAAAGCTCTCGTTGAAAAGTATAACCACAAAGAGCAAAACATTTCCTCAGATATGCGAGAGGGTACGCCGCGCCGGTACTGCGTGGAAAAAATCCTTTCGTGTGTGAAAAGGAGAAAGGATCAAATAAATATATTGCCTGGGGAACAACAGGCCTCAGCGGCAGCAGACAACAGAACACCGCGCCATAAAGCCACAAAGTAAAGAAGCACAGAACCACCAGACAAAAAACGTCCCACCAACACACCGCAAGACGAGACAAGTCGACACAGATCGACCTGCACTCATCGACTTCTCATAAAGTGCCTGAAACAATGGTTTATGGGGCACGGGGTCGCGATGGTGAAACGGCAACAGGAGGGGAGGACGTGGAGAGGAATGAAAAGAGGAGGAGGAGGAGGAGGAGGGGAATAAAAAGAAGTATGAGGAGGAGAAGGAAGAAAGAAGAAAGAGAAGGGGGGTAATGGTGGTAGTGGTAGTGGAGGACAACAAAAATGGAGCAAGATGAGGAGGCGGGAAAGGTGAAGATGGAAAAAGGAAGGAAAGTGAGTTGAAAAACTTAAAAGCAGGTAAAAGGGAGGAGGGACGAAAACTCGAGAAGCAGAGGCAGAGACGGAGGCAGAGGAGGAGGAGGAGGAGGAGGAGGAGGAGGAGGAGGAGGAGGAGGAGGAGGAGGAGGAGACGAAGAGGGAGATGTTATTATGAGTCGATGAGGAGAAGCTAAGAGATGGATATGAAGGCAGGCAGTGGCGGAGACGTATCCAGAGAGCCTTTGCCCACATGCCTCAGGGCTGGTGTGCAGAAGAATGAAGAGGCCACGTCACCTGGAAAATGATGAAACGAAGAAGTATGTTGGGGAAGAAATGAACCATGAATCAAAGTACAGAGGCAAAACGGAGAGGTATGCAAAATAAGGCGGGAGAGGAAAGATTTAGAGGCAAGGAGGAAGAAATGAAGGCAATAGGGAGGAAAGTCTTGAAAAAAAGAGCTTCAAATAAAGGAGACGTGAGAAAGATGGAGGGAGGGAGAAAAGAGATATGAAAAGCGAAGACAAAAGGAGAAGGAAGGGAAGAAAAAATATATAAGGACGGCAAGAAAGAAAGGGAGAAAGATGAAACGACAAAAGGAGAAGGAAGAATAAAAGAGGGGAAAGCAGAATGGAATCGGATATCTTAAAAATACATTTATAAAACTGACACAGACAATAATAGGAGGAGAGCGTTTTGTATAAAGCAGTTCATTAAAATGTAAAGGCATTCAGTCTTGATGAATTGAGACCAGATCATTCACCGTGAGCAAATTCAACCTGATTCCCTCTCTCTCTCTCTCTCTCTCTCTCTCTCTCTCTCTCTCTCTCTCTCTCTCTCCTGGTAGGTAAGAAAAAAAAGCGTGATTTCCCGTCAACAAACACAAACAATAAACAATAACTGACTGTGCCACGAAAGACGGAAACTCATCAACACAGAGAGGGGTATTCTTAGCTGCAATTATCATCACCAACGTAAATTTCCTCCCACAAAGAGATGAGACAACCAACAGGACGGCTCGCTTATTTGCTCTCCTGCTATAGAGTGAACGAAAATACCACCACGGCATGAATAAACACAAAAAGGCTCGTTGGGGGGCTAGATATAGAACACAAGAGCCCAGTCCTCGCCTACACACCCCATTAAGGATATTAGAAAGTTAATTATGGTTTCAGAGTAAAGGAGATGAAATGGTGAGTGGATATCGTTGTGAAAAAAATAGATATGAAGATGTAAGATAAGATCATTTATTTGCCACATTGTTATAGTGTAGTGTAAGAGTGAAATTCTTTATGGCTACAGGCTCCAGAGAAAACAAAGGCACAGTGTAGATTACAAAAACAGACACAGGTACAGGTCTTTCCAGTGTTAAGATTTCAATACTCATGAATTTGTGCTTGGAAATGATGGTGTGAAACGTGGATATGGTTAGGTATATTCAGGATTTTTATGTATCAGTATCAGTGGTGGTATAGAGAGGAGGTGCAATGATTCTCTCTCTCTCTCTCTCTCTCTCTCTCTCTCTCTCTCTCTCTCAAACACACACACACACACACACACACACACACACACACACACACACACACACACACACACACACACACACACAAAGTCATTTAGAAGCCGCTAATTACTCGCTCTGAGAGGTATATTTTCGAAAAGTTTTCAAGGGTATGTGTCTGACAGGACTGAGAATGTCCCGAGCTGCCGGTGAAGACTGATGGGGTGTTTTTGGAATCTTCCGTCAAATCCCTCCCCTTTACATACCTGGTGAATCCTTTGGGACGCGTTTCCCTCCACCGCATCATAGGTGTATTTCCATCTTCAAGGAAAAGTGAAGTGGGTTTTTCTGTTATGCTGAAACCCACGACGCCATTATACAAATGATACGTTCCCGTGTAGTTCATAAGACGAAGAGTCGAAAGAAAAGACCACGTGAAGGTAAAGCCCAAGAAATATGTATGACAGAAAAGTAATCCTCATGAATGCAATACGTGGAGTGCAGCTCAGTATATCATGAATGGAATGCCACGATCCATATCAGGGATAGTATTAGGACTAGTAAATTTTCAGTACCCAAATGAGATTGCATGAGTTTTAAGAGGAGGACTGAAGGCACCTGTCCTCACTTTCAAGTAGGGTAAGAATGAAAAGGAATTGATTGGTAACGTTTTCACTAATACAATTACCTTCTGTTTCTGTTTTTCACTTGCTAGCAGTAGTAAAGAGATGACAACCCGAGAAAATAAGTTATAAATAAGGTTAATTGTCTTACCACATCGTAAAATGGAAAAAGGTAATTATCTTCAGTTTCTTTTTTCGCTTGCCAGCGCCGGTAAAGAGAAGACACCAAGAGACATTAAGTAACTAATAAGGATAATTGTCTTACCACACCGTATAATGGAAACAGAAATGATAGGTAACGTTTTTACTAACACAACACAATCACCTTCAGTTTTTTTTTTCACTTGCTAGCGTTAGTAAAGAGATGACATCCCGAGACATTAAGTAATCAATAAGGACAATTGTTTTACCACACCGTATAATGGAAATAAAAATGATAGGTAACGTTTTTCCTAGCACAACACAATCACCTTCAGTTTTTTCACTCACCAGCACCAGTAAAGAGATGACACCCCAAGACAGTAAACTTGAGAGGTTGAGGAGCACAACGGTCTACTGCGACACTAATGCTACACTTTCAACGCTATCTTCCCAGCCAAGCCACCAAAGGCCACGTCTCCCTTACCTTCCTTGCTTTAAACTTACTTATATCGCATTACTATCCCGAAAACTCCCTTAGTCACAGTTTACATAAGCATATTTGCGACTGAGAAAAGACAAAAATGCATGAGGTGTTTGGCGTCCATCACAGGCAGATACAATGGAGTTACTGATAAAGGCTCGTCCCATCCCGCCCCTCTGCCATGCCACCCTCTGCTCCTTCATCTTTCAGTGTGATGGGTGAGGCGATAACTAACTTTTGATGTTTTAAAACTTCTCCCGTAACCTGCACGTCAGTATCTATAGCTCACTCACACCTCTTCTTCATTCTCTGACTTTTAAGCGGTTTCTTTTTTCCTTTTTTTCTAGTCTTCTTTCATCCCAGCATCCATCTCCACCCCATCACTGAATATGGCTCCTCAGTTCCCTATCTTTCTTTCCTTTACCTTTTCTCCTTCTTCAACATCCAGAGTTTTTCCGTGGCCTCATTTTTTGTATTATGTCTTTTTCTAACACCAAACTTTTATGAGGTGTGTGTGTGTGTGTGTGTGTGTGTGTGTGTGTGTGTGTGTGTGTGTGAGAGAGAGAGAGAGAGAGAGAGAGAGAGAGAGAGAGAGAGAGAGAGAGAGAGAGAGAGAGAGAGAGAGAGAGAGAGAGAGAGAGAGAGAGAGAGAGAGAGAGAGAGAAACCACATACACACACACACACACACACACACACACACACACACACACACACACACACACACACACACACACACACACACACACACACAATGTTCTCCTATTCTCACTGTCTTTGTTTTTCCTCTCTTCTCTGTATTTCAACTCCATTTCCTCTTTCCGTACAAGCCTTCCTACTCCTCACCACATCCTCTATCGTCCCTACTTCCTGGTCTCGCAGTTCCTTTCCCTTTCCTTCTCGTCCTCCGGCTATTTGCTCGTCTCCTGTTCTCCTGTCCTCCTCCTCCACCTTCTTCTCCTTCTCCTTCAGGCACTAAACCACTGTTGATCATCGTACACGTCCTCCTCGCCTCTCACCCTCCTTGTTCCTCTTCCACTTGACTTTCTAATGTAGTACACGTTCATGGCTGCTCGTTCACTCGAAGACACCACTTCTCCTTAATGTGCCTCAGCCATCGTCCTGTACACTTCATTCATGTTCTAAATATAATATGTTCATTGTTATTTCTTACTTTAACCCATTGAGTACCATGACGTGTATCCATATTCATTCTGGTTACTATTTGGTGATTTAATACAACTTCAGAACTCATGTGGGGGATTGAAATAGTGAAGACTGTGGTCATTAGTCTTCTAATCTCCTTAAAACGTTCTTGATGTCAATAAAATGGTCTAATTTACACAAATCTAAAGGTAAAAATGTGCCCTAGTACTAAAGGGGTTAAATACGCTTTGATATTTCGTGAAAAGGTTAAATACATTCATTACTTTAGTTATCATGGGACAATTATCCTGCCAGTCTGTGCCAAGTTCAATTTTGCGAGGTATTCTCCGAGGCCACAAAAATACGTATGTATATTCAATTATGAAGCTATCATGTCCAAGCTAAATTGTAATATAATGTTGTTGGTAAAATCCGGGGAAATCTATATATACATTTTCATTCTGGTAAACTCCATGACTATTGTAAACTATTTCAGCTTGTTGTGACGTGTTAACCCTTTGTACTAAGACGCGTTTACATATTCCTTTTGCTTACTATTTGGTGATTCTATACAGCTTTAGAAACTTAAGTGGTGGATTAAAATAGTGCAGATTGTGGCAATTAATCTTCTGACCTCCGTAGACTGTTCCTAATGTCAATAAAATGGTCTAATTATATACAAATTTCAATGTAAAATGTGTCCCAGTATTGAAGGGGTTAAGGAAAGGTGCCCCTTGAAGTAACACCCTTCACGAAGCAGTCAAACAGCGTCGAGCCAAAAACAAAACAACAAAGAGTGAAATGGAAAATCAGTTTATCCTCCGCTTATGGAAAGTCACAGATAATTCCTTTTCTTTACAAAGCCTTCTTAATGACGATCAGATATTTGACATATTCTTAACATTTGTTTATTAACCCCCTTTAATACTGGGACACATTTTTACCTTGAGATTTCTGTACGATTAGATCATTTTATTGACATCAGGAAGGGTCTATGGAGGTCAGAACAGTAATGGCAACAATCTTCACTATTTCAATCCCTACATGAGTTCCTGAAGCTGTATAGAATCACCAAATAGTAACTAGAATAAGGATGGATACGCGTCATGCTACTCAAGGGATTAAATTTTGTATAATGGTTATCGAACATTATACTTACACCCTTCAATTTTAGCTACCAATGGACATGTGTAGAAATGTGTAAAAACGTGTTATACAAGCCAAAACATTCTGCAGTGAAACGTGGATGTGAAAGCCATGCAGTGATACGTGCTTTGTCTCGTCCCTCGTATGCCTTCCAGCCAGCTACGAGTAAAACCTTGCAGCCGCTACACAAAGGCATTCCGTGACAACCAGAGTTTCCACAGGTTACATTTCTCGGGTTTCCTCACGTACCCATTCATCAGACAACCAACAGAGGAAGATGAATGACCGTCTAGTTATGTTGCGAGACATCCATTCCGATCCAGACTCAACAACCTATGCACACTACCTCAAGTTTAGGAGAGAGAGAGAGAGAGAGAGAGAGAGAGAGAGAGAGAGAGAGAGAGAGAGAGAGAGAGAGAGAGAGAGAGAGAGAGAGAGAGAGAGAGAGAGAGAGAGAGAGGAGAGAGGCTGAGAGGCTGAGAGGCAGCGAGGCAGGCAGACAGGCAGACAGGCTGGCAGGCAGACAGAGAGACAGACAGACAGACAAAAAGACTGAGAGACAGACAGACAGCCAGGCAGATATACATACATACAGACAGACAAAGAGACAGAAAGTTAGAAAGACATATATGCAGACGTATACAAGCATATAATATAACAAACAGACAGACAGACAGACAGACAAACTGACAAAGAGGGAGGCAGGCATAATGTAGCAAAATGAGTTATTGTTTCTCTCTCTCTCTCTCTCCTCCTCCTCCCTCATTTCTCATTGTTCTATTGCAGTTCAGTAAAGCTGCAATGTTCCACCACTGTTTATGATCACAAAGGGTTCTCGGAGCGTTTCGTCGGCCTGTGATTTGAAGAATTACTCGTATAAACAATGAGAAATATTAAAAAGACGCATTTGTGGAGGCTGGTTCTCGGAGTGTGGCTGTAGCGCTTCCTCGCCTCGTCCAAGCTGTTACACCCGTATTCTGAAACGCTTTGCTCTCTCCCCATCACTGTTTTCCAAAGGCTCCAGTTGAGGATACTCATATTTTAAAGGGTATATTTTTTTGTGGTTCTGATGTTAGACTGGCAAGATTTCTAGTTTATTAAAAAGGAGAAACTGTCTTGAAAACCATCTAGTTGTCTCTGTGGCCTTAGAAAATTGTCGTTGTGAGAAGGGAAGGCGTTTCTGAATACGGGCGTCAGTCTTGGTGGAATTGAAGAGATGAAAATGAGCGAGACAAGGTGAAACAGAGGTGATGAATGGGGAAAGTTAGGAGACACCTTTGTCTTGCTGGGAATACTGGTGGTGTTGGTGATGATGAAGGTGGTGTTGGTAATGGTGTTTATGATGATGACACTGATGATAATGGTGATGTTGGTGGTGGTTGTGATGGCTAAAGTAATGATGCTAGTTCTATGGTAGTGATGTTGTTGGTGTTATTGCTGGTGATGATGGTAGTGGTGGTGTTGATGAGGCGTTGGTGTTTTAGTGATGATAGTGATGGTGTTGCTGCCAATACGGTGATAATGACAATATTGACAGTGACGGTAAAAATGATAATGATGATGAGGATGATAATAGTGAAAACTGCCACCGCTTTGACCTGTATGTCCCTGAACACGCCCAGAAGGTGGTGACGCGTGCCTTCCTTGCCTTACCACCTTCATAAACCCCAGCTCGGGATCAGCCAGTGACGGGAATAGTGCAGATAACTTGGTGCGGCTTAATCTGCCAAAGTGGCCGAAAAGCTGCTCACTAGGGAATGCCTTGATGCCTTGCTAAAAGTTGTTTTTTTTTCTCGCAGCGCCAACGATAGGCGACGACACTTTCAATATCAACGCCAAAGTCATCAGTAAGGTCGCCATGATGATAATAATGAGACTTGGAGAAAATATAGCTAATGACTGAGTAAAGTGTCGTTGCCCTCTTTTTTGCTTATCTAATTTACTGTGGTGACTAGACATTAACAACATTAACATCATCACAACCAGTCTGCTGTCTGTCACAACACAGCCATCACGGACGACGCTTATGAGGGCACACTTCCTTGCACACCTTGATGACCGTCGCAATTCTTGTTTCGCTGCCTTTTTGCACACCTTTGCAATGTGATTTCGTGAAAAGTTAAATCTAATTAAGATTTCCTTAAGACGTCTTGCCCCATTTCTCAACAACTCCCAAAAGTTTTTTTGTAAAGTAAAAATGTCTAATTCTCAGCTTCTTAAAGCCTTTTAGCCACGTCCTCACCAAATTAACTTCAGCCGCCTGCCTTTCCTCTCTTCATTCCTTCACTTACTTCACTAAGATGGTGAAGGCACATTTATCCCTCCATGATTCTGTTTATTTCTTGACATTCACTTTCTCCTAAACGTGTATCATGGTATGAAAACCCACAGTATATCTGCCACAAGAAAATATGATGTTTATATCTATAAACGTGCATGTTTGTATTCACCACACGTTTTGTTCTGACCATGAAACACGATGGAAATTACTTTACATCACAGGCATGATCCATCCAATAACAAATGGACAATCAAGTAGCCACACAGTGTTGACCAAAGTGTGGCTGAGGTCAGGAAGACAAAAATTGAAAAGGAAAGACAAGATGCAACTGCAAAATGAAAACAAAAGCAGAAATAAAGCCTATTGGCCTAATGAAAACATTTTACTAAACAAATTTTAATGAGGACTCTGCATATAAAGACACGGAAACACAGAGGATTTCTCATTTAAGTGTCCATAAAAACACGGAAAGTCAGACGGAAGACGAATCTCTCCGGGGGAAAGCCGAGGAGTCTTCAAAACACAAAAATCATACAAAGGCACGGAATACATACATGCATATTATTTTCTCACAAAAGAATTATGTACACCACACTGAGAGCAGCGAGAATGCAAAGGAAGAATGTGTCTCGGAAAGCGAAGGATGTGCCACTCGAGGACTCTTCTATTCAGACGAGTTAAGAAAAGGAAGATTACGAAGCAGATAATACAGATTTGCAGGTCAAAAGGAGATTAAGGCACTGTGCCAAATGTGCTCATGGTATTCCAGAGTCAACCATCAAGGAGTCCATCACTGCCATACACAGCTTACTGCCAATAGAAGCACAGCAGGACAGCACAGCGTAGAGAGCACAGCTTATGGCGCTTCACGAGTGGCCACATACACATAAAACATGGCGCAATGAAAATGTCACAGGCTGTATTTGTTATATCTACGTATTTCTACTCCTTCATGTGTATCAAATGTAACATAAAAACAAGAACAAGAATGAAGATGGACAGTACATGATGCAACTGCCACTATCTGGGGACGGAGCCAGAGGTTGACTGACTGGACTCGAGAAATAACAAGTCCAATATATGAAAAATAGATGGAAATACAAGACTGAAAAAAAAGAAAGAAAATAAGGTCTTAGAGGCAAAATCTGACAGAAATAGCAAAGTACCAAGATAGACAGAAAAATAAAGCTTAGTACTTATAATGGTGGTGGTGGTGGTGGTGGTGGTGGTGGTGGTGGTGGAAGAAGTGCTGGTGCTGGCAGTTATGCAGTCTTCCACATCTAAATACAGTAAACTACTCGTAAACCACATAACACCTTGGCGTTTCTCGACTTATTTTCCTTACGCCTCACTGCACCAAGTCACACGTTTTATCAGAGGCACTGGCATTAGCAGCAGAGGGCCAGATGCAGTTATGTACGCGGGAAGACAGCAGCTGGCGGCATGATAGAGGACACCACCACCCTGAGGCCAGCGAGGGGCGTGACTGATGACAACTTGCACTTCATCATGGTCGTTCTTTACTTTCCCTACAGTAGACAAAAACAACACATATATGCCAACTGGTTTTAGATACACTTAAATAAATAAAAACAAATAGGAAATAAAGAATCCAATACTTTTCTCTTCGTTTTAACATTAATGACACAGAGAATCGCTACGTGAATACCACTAAAGGTTCGAAGGAAATAGTAGAGCTGGGAAGTACAGGTGGTCGGTGCACGCTGTAAAGAAACCAGTGTGGAAAAAATGAAAACCTGGTCGAGAACTTATGGCAAGGCGGAATAATAGACTGACGGAGGCTAAGAGCAGAAAGGAGTGTGTTCAGGTTTTATGGCGCGTGCTCTTCTTAAAGGAGACGAAAAATGCGGTTACGAACTTCGGAGAGAGAGAGAGAGAGAGAGAGAGAGAGAGAGAGAGAGAGAGAGAGAGAGAGAGAGAGAGAGGGAGTTTATACCAAGTTATAGTGTGCAAGGAAAGGCTCTAATACATAGTGTTAAAAATGCATCTTTCCCTGCATCCTTTTCAGCCCCGTCAGGTGAGCTTGTTATGAGTATGTGGGTCACTTCGCAGGCCGGCACACGACATCTTCCACCCCTTCCTCCGCGGCCCCTCCTTCCCTCCCTCCCTCAGTTCCTTCCCCTCCTCAGAGGCTGGCCACGCCCAAACTCAGGTACGAATCAATATAATTTTTCTGCGTGTCTTAAGGGATGCGAGATAAGATTTGAACTATGAACACTGCACTGATTTAGATTATGAGCTGTTATTTCTCATCTCCTTCTCGTGGTCACTGACAGGGTGGCAATTAAGTTTTTCTCTAATTCTAGCACCTGTAATCCTTTTCCTTTACTTTGATGCATTGCTTTAGAAGTGTATAAAGCAGGGGCTAGAAGTAAGACACCCTGATTCCAACGTTGTCATGCTACAGTAACTTACCGCCTCGCCAGGAAAGTCAACAGTGTCCCGCCATTAGGTAAAGGGAGAAGTCGACTCTAGTAGGAGACTCTCAAAGGTTATGTATCGAGGGTCACGGTCTTCATGGCACTACACAGGTAAAGTAGAGGAGATTTTAAACAGTCCACCGATCACGACCAACACAAAAACCAAAGTATGGTCTTAAATGTGTGTGTATGTGTGTGTGTGTGTGTGTGTGTGTGTGTGTGTGTGTGTGTGTGTGTGTGTGTGTGTGTGTGTGTGTGTGTGTGTGTGTGTGTGTGTGTGTGTGTGTGTGTGTGTGTGTGTGTGTGTGTGTGTGTGTGTGTGTGTGTGTGTGTGTGTGTGTGTGTGTGTGTGTGTGTGTGTGTGTGTGTGTGTGTGTGTGTGTGTGTGTGTGTGTGTGTGTGTGTGTGTGTGTGTGTGTGTGTGTGTGTGTGTGTGTGTGTGTGTGTGTGTGTGTGTGTGTGTGTGTGTGTGTGTGTGTGTGTGTGTGTGTGTGTGTCTGAAAACACCCGTCAGACTTGAAACACTCCATTTGTAGCAACGAGCATGGCAGTATGTAGTCTAGTAGGTTCATCCCTCACACACTGTTGTTTCCTAATGCGTTACCACTACAAGAAAGAGCTCACATAGTAGAAGGAAGTTTATCACTCTTTTGAAGGCACATACTGACCTCCTCGAAGATGAAGCGGTCAATTTCCTCCAAGGGGCGGCCGTACATGTAGCTAGGAAACGGCTCATACTTGGTTGGCAGGCGGCCGCCGTCGACCACGATGGGTGTGCGGCGAGGCAGGAAGCCATAGTCGCGAATAACAGAAGAAGTGCGAGTCTCGAGCCGTTCGAGAGACTCCTGTGTGAAGGGTTTGATGCTCGGGGAGGTTCGTCGGTAGCTCCCGTAGGACCCCTCCGCCGATCCACTCAGACTACTCTTCTCATCACCCATGCCTGTCTGCGGCGCGGGCCAGCCTTCGCCGACGACAGCTGGTGGAGAAGAGTTATGAAGGCCTTACGGCCCCTTCCAGTTAGAGCTTCACTGGGTTCTCAGAGTTTACTAGCTGACGCCAGTAGTATTAACTGCTGTCTAAGAGAAGAACAGCTCTCACTGAACACTAAAGTAAGTCTACACAAGAATTAGCGAGGGATGCGGGGAGAGCTTGGCCCGAACACCGAGCTCTTCTGAGGCCTCATGTTTCTGCTGCTGGAGTCTACGACTGCTCATGGCCGTCGCAGCAGACGCCACAGGGCCGGAAAGCTGGACACAAGTGTTCCCCCAACGGTGGTGACCAATCTACCGCAGCAGACGACCTACAGTTAGGTCACCCTACACAAGCGCATTACATGAATTACATAATTTTCAGTAAAGTGTGTACTGACAGTTTATAATAACTGCTGATATAAATTACATGATAAACACCATCAACAGAACTTCAACAGAGTCGTGCCTATTTCAGGCAACATTATCCAACATCAGTGTGAGCGAAAGTTATTTTTTCAACAACAGTCTACTTCAACCACTTAGCAGAGGCACGGTCCGCCAGTCTCAGCGCAACACGTCGTCACAACTTTTCCCAAGAAGTGAGGCGAGCGGTTGGGCGGGCGGGCGGGTACCGGCCCGTGAGGAGCACGGGTCGGTCGCGCTGGTGTGGCGGGAGAGCTGTGGCGGAGGCGGGAGGGAGGCGAGGGAGAGTGCTGGCTCAGGATGGTGTTGGGTGCCACGGCGGACTACCAGAGCGCTCCTGGCTAACCTAGGCCACGACCCAGCACCGCACGGCGCACGCTCCGCCCGCGCTGGCTCACCTTGTCTCCAGCTCCCGCCCAGAATCAAGCTTTGTCGCCCCTTCGCCTTCCCTCGCTACCCCTTCAGCGGGACTCCCTCTCTCTCCCTCCAGTGGAAGACTACAGCTCTAATCTGTTCACTATTTCACCCAACAAAAAACACTTTCTCGTTTAAAATCTGTTACTGCTCATGTGTTTGTTTTCACTGTCTCTCTCAGTCATTCGGAGATTCTGCTTTACTTTTCGAGCTTTCTCCTTTCCTATATTTTCTCTTTTCTTCTGACTGTCTGTCTGTCTTTCAGTCTATTTTTTTTAGTTTATCTTTTCATCTCTGTCTAATGTCTTCTTTACTGTCTGCCTGACTACGAGTATCTATCAGCTTGTTTGCGTTTCATACAGTTTGCCTGCCTATCTCTCTCTCTCTCTCTCTCTCTCTCTCTCTCTCTCTCTCTCTCTCTCTCTCTCTCTCTCTTACTTTACATTTTTTACGCCTAGTGTCACACCTGGACACCTTTCATGCAGGCTAATCCTCCTACTTTCAAATAAAACTCAATCTTTCTAGACCTCAATCGCATGTGGGAATTCTACTTTACATTTTTCGTACCATTTGTTTCACTTACATCTCACTCATCACTTCATTTTATTAATCTATGAGAGAGAGAGAGAGAGAGAGAGAGAGAGAGAGAGAGAGAGAGAGAGAGAGAGAGAGAGAGAGAGAGAGAGAGAGAGAGAGAGAGAGAGAGAGAGAAACTGCATGACTGAATGACTGGCTGAGAGACAGACAAGCAGACACAGACGAAGTTGGACAAGACATACAAAACTTCCTGGGAGAGAGAGAGAGAGAGAGAGAGAGAGAGAGAGAGAGAGAGAGAGAGAGAGAGAGAGAGAGAGAGAGAGAGAGAGAGAGAGAGAGAGAGAGAGAGAGAGAGAGAGAGAGAGAGAGAGAGAGAGAGAGAGAGAGAGAGAGAGAGAGAGAGAGAAAGCCAATCCCTTAGCTAGCACGACGAACTTGTTTAAAGGGGCTTTGCATGTTGATAGTGTGACGAGAAGACTTCACCTCTGTGTCTGTTCATCCTCAGCACGAGAGACGCTACAATGACGGTGAGAAGAGAAGTCAGGTGGAAGAGTAGAGGTCTGGGTGACAATGGTGATCGGGAGGAGGAGGAGGAGGAGGAGGAGGAGCATAAAGAAGATAGAAAATGAAGACGAAGGAGGAAGAGGATAAGGAACAGAGGAGGAGGATGAGAAAAGAAGGGGGATGGAAGTAACCGCGATGGGGAAATAAAGGAAAGTGAAGATGAATAAGAAAGAGAGACAGAAGAGGAAGAGGAGGAATGGCAAACAAAAGAAAGCATAGAAAGATAAAGAGGAACGAGGAGCGTAAAGGAGGAGGAGATGAGAGAAGAATGGAGAAGGAAGGGGAGTAATACAATAAACATCTCTCACTCGCCCTGCCATCTTATTTAAATTGTCCCGGTCAGGGGATCCTAATGGAATTTCCTGAAGTAATAATGGGGTTAATAAATAATACGCGCGAAGTGTTGCCGATGCTATTCAGAAAGTGTCACGCTCTGCAGCTCTACGCAGTGACCGGGTCTTATTTTTTCTTTTTTTTTTTCCAGGAAACATTTTACTGCATCGTTCATTTGCATCGAAATTAATTACAAATAGGTACCACTGCAAAGTGTACGAGGTGCTTCTCTCTCTCTCTCTCTCTCTCTCTCTCTCTCTCTCTCTCTCTCTCTCTCTCTCTCTCTCTCTCTCTCTCCGTGTGTGTGTGTGTGTGTGTGTGTGTGTGTGTGTCTGTCTCTCTCTCTCTCTCTCTCTCTCTCTCTCTCTCTCTCTCTCTCTCTCTCTCTGTGTGTGTGTGTGTGTGTGTGTGTGTGTGTGTGTGTGTGTGTGTGTGTGTGTGTGTGTGTGTGTGTGTGTGTGTGTGTGTGTGTGTGTGTGTGTGTGTGTGTGTGTGTGTGTGTGTGTGTGTGTGTGTGTGTGTGTGTGTGTGTGTGTGTGTGTGTGTGTGTGTGTGTGTGTGTGTGTGTGTGTGTGTGTGTGTGTGTGTGTGTGTGTGTGTATATATATATATATATATATATATATATATATATATATATATATATATATATATATATATATCTCTCTCTCTCTCTCTCTCTCTCTCTCTGTGTGTGTGTGTGTGTGTGTGTGTGTGTGTGTGTGTGTGTGAAGCAGGCCTGTCGCCTATCACTGCATGGGTGATCTCTTACCCAACACTGCTTCGGAATAGAATAGTGTATGACTCTCGCATTTTTCTCTTTTCACACTATTTAATCTGAAACAGTTTCTCGCTAGCTGTTTGCTTCACCATTTCCTGCTGCTATCGTCTCAGTCACTGCTTTTCTTAACTTGTACACCTGCAAGTCTTCTCCTTCGCGAGGCCCTGCTGCCTTACAACTTTTCCTCACTGTCATTTCTATTCTACTTTGCTAATGTAAAAGTTAGCCAAAGTTAAGTTGTATGTTCACTCCATCCTTTTCACAGGAAAGCACTAGAACCTTCTCTCTCATTCTCATTAATTCACAAAACTACAAAAGTGTGTGTGTGTGTGTGTGTGTGTGTGTGTGTGTGTGTGTGTGTGTGTGTGTGTGTGTGTGTGTGTGTGTGTGTGTGTGTGTGTGTGTGTGTGTGTGTGTGTGTGTGTGTGTGTGTGTGTGTGTGTGTGTGTGTTTCCTGGGCGTATCATTCTTATTGACAAGTGAGCAACTATAAATAGATACCTTGACTTAGCTGAGCCGGGAACTGTTGGAGGTGCGCAGGTCAGGTGGATCTGAGGGAGGAAGAAACAACACTTATAAAGCCATCACTCACTCTCTGCTCAGCTTGTTACGACACGAAGACATTTCTAGACATTTATCCCTTTTATTTAGCTGACCCTCTCGGATCTACAAGGGGACTGGCAACATAGTGAGCTCTTTTTTTTTGTTACATGTTGCCCTTGGCCAGCTTTCCCGTCTAACATAAAAAAAATTAAAGAATAGGGGTACATCTCAAGAATGTACTAATATTTTCTCACGTTGAAAGTTGTCAGGTATCATATAACCAACCATGTTCTATAATTTTTCAAGGCAAGCAGATTTTAAAGTATTTTTCATGTCTATTTCGGGAGATGTTACCCTGCAACTCCCCTTAATTTCACACCAACGAGCACGCTTACACATTCACAAACTCTCTCTCTCTCTCTCTCTCTCTCTCAATACCTGGGATTTGCGACAACAAAATGGACGAAATAATATATATATATATATATATATATATATATATATATATATATATATATATATATATATATATATATATATATATATAAAACGAAGAAAAGAAAACTAGGGCATATTTTTTTAACCTCTAGACCTTCGAGAAAAAGAAAAAGCAACCAATGTCAGACTATTCTAAACAGCACAAAGGACTGAGCGTCGTTTTTATTTTATTTGCCAAAACGATGCCTCTGAACGAGAAAAAAAACTAAGGATAGAGACCCGAGGTGACTGTAAACCTCAAGCACCAACGCATACACGGGAACACCTCCACAAGGAACAGAGCAGTGTTGGGTGGTGTTGTCCAGGGACCGGCTGGCTCAGGGACAACACACGGAGAGCTGAAGTACACTACAAAATAATAAAATAAAATAAAAGCTTTCTGTTCCCGTGAGTGTGTGTGTGTGTGTGTGTGTTTGTGATTCACCTCCTCGGTCGTCTGTTGGTCACCCAGCCAGTCTTCTCCATTACGGAGCGAGCTCAGAGCTCATAGACCGATCTTCGGGTAGGACTGAGACCGTGTGTATTTACCTAGTTGTATTTACCTAGTTGTAGTTTTACAGGGCCTGGGCTTTATGCTCGTGTGGCCCTGTCTCCATATCTACACTTATCCAATCTTACTTTAAAAGTGTGCACACTTGTTCCAGACACTACTTTTTCATCTAAACTGTTCCACGTCTCATTACATCTCTACGGGAAACTATATTTTTTAATATCTCTCAGGATCAGTTTTTCATTATCCACTTGGTCCATTCCGGTGATCAATTTATAAACTTGTATCAGGTCTCCTCTCTCCCTTCTTTGTTCCAAGGTTGGTAGATCCATAGCCTTTAGTCTCTCCTCACATGTCATCCCTTCAAATTCTAGAACCATTCTTGTAGCTATTCTTTGTAGCCTCTCCAATTTCCTTATGTGTTTATTTTTATGAGTGTGTGTGTGTGTGTGTGTGTGTGTGTGTGTGTGTGTGTGTGTGTGTGTGTGTGTGTGTGTGTGTGTGTGTGTGTGTGTGTGTGTGTGTGTGTGTGTGTGTGTGTGTGTGACAGGAAAGGCTTTTTTAATACGTGACACTGGAATGCAATACGTGAGTCGACAAGGAGTGACGATGTGTGGTGAAATATGGGACCAGAACCCTTTGGCGTGACTAGTACAAGAACCGCAGCATTACAGCAGAAAAAGTAGTCAGCTACCTTCATGCCCAGAGAGATTTAAGGCACTGCTATTCCTTCTGTAATAGTCCATAAATAAAAGTGAATTGAGGTTCATCAAAAGCATTTTTTTTTTTTTTGGGTGGCGATCGCGGTCACGCATTATTTTTATTTATTCTTTTTGGCATTATCGAGGAAGTCATGCACAAGCAAATAATTCAATAACGTTTTACACAATGAAATTCCCGCGTGAGGCTAACCCGTACATCAACGTAACTATTAGATTACACACTGTACACGGTGACCTTTGTACACTGCGCGTAAAAAATTTCAATTTTGAAATATGACAATGGGAACAGTCAGAGGCAGGCATTCAGGGGTTGGGGACACAGCTCTGCGCTCCACCACCCATAAAAGTGGCTATCACTGAGTGCTGTACCATGCCACCCGTGTTGCCCAGTACACCGTGTCTCCCACACTGACGCCCTGTTAAGAGCAGAGTGGCGGCTACCGTTCCCACCACTACACACATGACATTCACCACCGTCATTGTATTTGTTTTTCCCGTGTGTGTGTGTGTGTGTGTGTGTGTGTGTGTGTGTGTGTGTGTGTGTGTGTGTGTGTGTGTGTGTGTGTGTGTGTGTGTGTGTGTGTGTGTGTGTGTGTGTGTGTGTGTGTGTGTGTGTGTGTGTGTGTGTGTGTGCAGTACTGATTGCAGGGGGTCTGAAAATAGTGAAGAACGGTGGGGGCGGGAACGAAATGCGGCTATAATCAACAGGTAGCCGAGGGTTGGTGCTCGTGACTCACAAACACACTGGGGGTAACGAAGCAGAGTGTGGTGGCATGCTTGAGGTGCAGACGAAGAAGGGCTGCTGGTGTGAGGTGAGAGGAATAGGCCAAAGGGTCACGGCCGAGAGTCCATTTTCCTGTAAACTTTGATTTTTATATCTTTAAGTGCAGGGAGAATTAGTGGATACAGCCAGTGACCTTTGACCTTGAGAGAAGCGAGCACTGGGAGGGGTAAAGAATTGACTGAGGAGACTAATAGATACATGGGATTATTATATTGTTTAAAGGTTTTTATATTTCTCTCTCAATCACTCTTTCTCCCTTTCCCTCTCTATCTCTGTCTCTCTCTCACACCCACGCAGCACAGGGCAGTAAAAAGCATCCCACAACCACGTGTCAAGGGTTTTCAGCTTGATTGTACTTAAGTGACACGGATAGGGGGGCTCGCGAGCGGCTCCATTAACGTCCACTGAATTCTGTTTGGATGTATTAGGCTAAACAAAAGAAGATAAAATGCTTGGTAAGGTTATGAAGAGCCCGAGCGGTGGGCGTAGCGTTTGTTGAAAGGATATTGGGCAATCGTTCTCTTTTTGTGGGTTTTACAGTTCAGTATTCACATCATGAATCGTTGCTTGTTGCTTTCTTGTCTTTCTTCTTAACCCCTTCAACACTGGGACACATTTTTATCTTGAGACTTGTGTACAATTTAATCATATTTTTTTTTACATTAGGAAGGGTCTATGTTGATCAGAAGATCAATGGTCACAGTCTTCACTACTGTAATCCACCACATGAGTTTCTGAAGCTGTTTAAAATCATCAAATAGTAAGTAGAGTAAATATGGAAATGGTCATGGTACTAAAGGGGTTAAGTTGTTATCTATCATCACTTATCTAAAATTCTTTATTATCTATTATCTATTACTATTATTATCATTCACTGTTATCACTTTCCAGAATTAACCCCATGATGAATTACAAAACCATGAAATTACAGTTAATAGTACAATATCAAAAAAGCTTCTTTCATTCTTGTTTTTTTAATTAGTAACATTTCAGTCTTGTAAAAAACGAGACTCATTCGTTGGTGACTCATATTTCAAAACCAGCTAAATTTTCCAAGCAAGGCCGGTGATACACGCCAGTCGAGCGGAGTATAGCCACTCAGCCTGGCCCATATGAAACCTACAGAATGATGCAGC
Source organism: Portunus trituberculatus (assembly GCF_017591435.1). NCBI lineage: Eukaryota > Metazoa > Arthropoda > Malacostraca > Decapoda > Portunidae > Portunus > Portunus trituberculatus. The sequence goes on along the minus strand of NC_059269.1, from coordinate 10,527,066 downwards.
ATCCCGGCATACCAAATGGACACACTTGTTAGACCCATATTCTTCAGACATTTTTGCCCTTCACCTCACTGCTTTCAGAATACTTAACTTGAAGGTTTTTAAAAATGTTTCTAGTGTTCTAGTGAGAGATTAACACTATTTCTTCATTATTGATAGGCGAAACTCTCTTGAGAACCCAGCTGATTAATTATGTGGCCTTCGAAAATAGTCGTGGTGAGAGAGCAATGAGTTTTTGAATAGGGGCCTTAGACACGTGCGAGGCTGCGTCCGTAGAGGAGCTAATTGGAGAAACCTAAAAGGAATCCAATTATTCTTACTAATCCGGCTATATCAAAGAATAAGTAAGTGAATATGAAAATAAATAGCCCAATAAACAACTGCGAACAGAATACAAGGCCGATAATGCTTCAAGAAACCCGCTGTTCGCTTGAATGTCACTAAAGCAGAAGGACACTTCACGATGGCAGCTTGTCTAGTCGATATATGCAAACTACCAGGCTGTGGGTTCGTGAACGGTGAATCTCAACTCCTAAAGTGGGAAGAACGTCACGAGTTGAGCTTTCTTGGACAAAAATTAAGTTAACATTTTTTTTCTCCAGTGTGTGTGTGTGTGTGTGTGTGTGTGTGTGTGTGTGTGTGTGTGTGTGTGTGTGTGTGTGTGTGTGTGTGTGTGTGTGTGTGTGTGTGTGTGTGTGTGTGTGTGTAAGTAAGTAAAGTAAATTTTATTGCCATAAATATACAAAATAAAGCTATTTATACTATTTACATAGTTGAGTAGGCTTAGCCTGTCAAGCCGAAGCTTCCCGACAGACATTTTTCTTTAATAGATATATGGAGCTGGATTGGATACCTAACCTACCTTAACAAAAAAAAAAAAAAAAAAAAATCATTAATAATTACAATTATATTAATATAATCAACGATGTTAATAATGGGAAAATAACAATATACTTTGATATTATATAATTAATACAATAATAATAACAATTCAAAATTACAATATTCAAATCGATAAGAACAAACAACTATACGGTGAATTACTTAATTTTACATCTGAATACTGTTATGTACATCTGAATACTGTTATTAACAACTAAATGTGCTTTGAGTGATTTTCTAAACTGAGAATAGTTACCACTGTTAAAAATTTTTTGATGTCCATTGGCAGAGAATTCCAAACAGTTGGTCCGTAGCACAAAATGCTGTTTTTGAAACGAGTTGTCCTGAACTGTGGGCAAGTAAGGTTAACATGATTTCTTCTGGTGTTGTGTGATGTACTTATCATGTGGAAATATTCCCTCCCATGTTGCTGAGTAAGGCATTTAAAGATGAATGATAAAAGGAAATTCTTATGAATATTTTCGAAAGTAAGGAATTTGTGTTCACGGATTACAATCAATTTTTTTCATATAAAACGTACACCTAAAAATGTGTGTGTGTGTGTGTGTGTGTGTGTGTGTGTGTGTGTGTGTGTGTGTGTGTGTGTGTGTGTGTGTGTGTGTGTGTGTGTTCATGAGTACTATAGGGTGTAGGTGAGCAGGTTGGGGAAAGGTGGTATGGGTTATAGTAAGAGGAGGTCGATCTGGATGGAACGTGATGGAGTGGAGTGGTGTGGAGTGGCTCCGAGTGGATTGTAAGGGTTAGGTGAGACAAGATGGAGGGGATGGAAGCGATGGCGTAGGCGTGAATGACAGATGATCCAGAATTAAGGCCATGTTGATTTAGGTGCAGAGCGAGTGTATGGGTGAAGAATCCTTAATGGGGTTAGATAAGGATGATGGACGGCCTCTGTGTGCCCAGACAGGGAAGTGTAGGCGTACACCTTCAGATTTCCAGTCGATGCTTCCTTTCAATACCAACTTTGAAAATTGTGTGTGCCGAGTTGCTGGCGGAAATAATTGGATGACACTCAAATAGCAAGTTAAATGCGGAAAAACTTATATCATATGTCCGATAAGAAACGAAGAAAGAAAGCCATTACCATGATATGGGAAATACAAGGAAAGTTTGGTTAGCATAGCAACATATGCTAATAATGCAATGGAACAACAATATCGTAATTATTCTTCATTATCATTCGAAATATATTCACAGTATTACACTCCATTAATTTATTTCTTTATGTTCAAGCAGTCACATGATGCCTCAGTAAATTATAACGTAAGTTTAGCAGAATGAATTATTAACATTTCTCTAAATAATATTTTTTTCTCGTTTTATCTGACGCTTGTATAATAGTAGTACCTCTTTGAACTCACAATCTACAACACAAATATTAACATGTTTTCAAGGGAGTCGGGGGATCTGATAGGCGTTTAGCACCGGGAGTCAGCTCGAGGCCCTTGAAGTGGTGCTCTGTGACGTGTTTTCAAGGGAGATTCACAGTTAAATAAATAAATGAAAAAAAAGTTTCTCTCTCTCTCTCTCTCTCTCTCTCTCTCTCTCTCTCTCTCTCTCTCTCTCTGTCTGTCTGTCTGTCTGTCTGTCTGTCTGTCTGTCTGTCTGTCTGTCTCTCTCTCTCTCTCTCTCTCTCTCTCTCTCTCTCTCTCTCTCTCTCTCTCTCTCTCTCTCTCTCTCTCTCTCTCTCTCTCTGTGTGTGTGTGTGTGTGTGTGTGTGTGTGTGTGTGTGTGACGACAGATATTAGTCGCAGCCCTCCTCTTCCCTTCACCTTCCTCTCCAAGACGGTGACGGGAAACAAATGGCTGAGAGGCGGGGCGCTGTCTCCCTTACTCAGTTTCTTATCGTCTGTAGAACCATTCCGCACTGATGAAAATACCGTGAAGAGGGAGACGTAACACCATTAGGCAACACGCACGGCTGAAAACCAGTTGTGTGACGGGATATGATGAATGAAGTAATACGACTGCTTGAATTAAAACGTTCAGAGATTGTGTATTTTAGCATTTCTCCATTTCTCCTTTCATATTCATAGTACATTGACCCCTTCAGTACCAGGGCGCTTATTCATATTCTTTCTGGTTACTATTTGGTGATTTTACACAGCTTCACAAACTCATGTGGGGGATTAAAATAGCGAAGACTGTGGCCATTAATCTTCTGACCTCCATACATCCTTGCTAATGTCAATAAAATGGCATAATAGTACACAAATCTCAAGGTATAAATGCGTCCAAGTAATGAAGAGGTTAAATTCTACTAGTATAACGTACACGCAAATTTTCCATAGCATAATCAAAACCAGTCGAAAATTTACAATGGATCGAGAAAAAAATCAATTCCTTTTTAAAATATCTACAGCCGTAAAGGATAAAGCCCAAATGAATTTACCCTCTATATCTGAATGAACATTTGGAGTTGGGGGCGGCAATGAAAGGTGGTGGGACCGGTAAAGGATAGCGGTAGGGATGACGGGTGGCAGTTAAGCAGCAGCGGAGTGGTGGCCGTGATAACGTCCCACACACTCCCATTTGGCCATTGGTTTGCAGCTCATCTGTGGCCGTGAGTGACATACCATCCACAGTGAGAGCTGCCGGGGACTTCATGGCAGGCTTGCGGTGGAATTGATGGCTCGTCTGCCGTGAAATGCTCCCGCGATAAGTAGAGGGGGCGACGCGAGGCCCAGGGAAGTGAAATGGAGAATTGGCCAAGACTAATATGAGAAAAAATGCAATGGAAAAATTTTCATTCATTCTTTCTCGTAAATGCCACACACATGCAAACACGAGAGAGAGAGAGAGAGAGAGAGAGAGAGAGAGAGAGAGAGAGAGAGAGAGAGAGAGAGAGAGAGAGAGAGAGAGAGAGAGAGAGAGAGAGAGAGTGTGTGTGTGTGTGTGTGTGTGTGTGTGTGTGTGTGTGTGTGTGTGTGTGTGTGTGTGTGTGTGTGTGTGTGTGTGTGTGTGTGTGTGTGTGTGTGTGTGTGTGTGTGTGTGTGTGTGCATTTGAGCATGTAAAATGGGATATCCTTCCTTACAATGAACAGTATTATGAACGTAACCAAAATCTAGAAAAAAAAAATGTAACAGTCACGAGAAAATGAATATATAGAAATAAATACAAAGGATCCCACACACACACACACACACACACACACACACACACACACACACACACACAGGAAAGAGCATGTAAAGAATGGAAATAGAATGAGAGACCGTGAGAAAAATGAAAGAATTAATAAAAAAAAAAGAGAGAGAGGGATGGCATGACTTCCCTCCCTCCTCCCTCCCCTGCACCACCTCACGCTGCCATGGCTGCAACTGTAACAATAAGACCATTTCTAACTAATGAAAAACATGTCACAGTGTCACAAGGAGGAAGTTTCGAAACAGCACTGGGTCCTCTCCTGCCTCCCTCGCCTCAAGCTCCTCTCCCCGCCCCGCCCCGCCCCGCCAAGCCCCGCCCCGTCCCGCCCCGTCCCGCCCCGTCCCGTCCCGTCCCGACCCGACCCGCTCAGTCTCGACGCGACCCGACCAGGTGCATCGAAAGGAAGGTGCAGCATCAAGGGACACACACACACACACACACACACACACACACACGAATTTAATTTACCTTCGCTTTATTCGGACACCATGTTTCGAAAAATGACCAACTAGTTTGTTTATTTTTTCACCATGTGCAGCTAAAATTGCACACACACACACACACACACACACACACACACACACACACGGAACAGAAGGAGGCACACATCACATTATTTATGGCTCAAGTAATCATAAGGACAACCAAGATAACACAGCTCCCAGCAACAAACAGCCTTGCCTCTCATGCCTCCAGGAAGTAAGTCATTCATGCTGCCATGGATGACTTATCTTGCCGACGTAATGACAGCAGAACCTCCTGGCAATCACCCGCGACCTCAATTCTTCCACGGAAACTGACTATCACCACGTTGGACACGAACACCTCACATCCAGAAGAGACACTATCGAGAACATGGAAATTTACACACTATTCTCATCTTAGACAGGAAGGATTTTTAAGTACTCATTCTGGTTAGCGCGACATAAGAATTAGAAGCAAAAAAACACGCCAGAAGTCTCCAAAAAATACAGCAAGACGAAATAAATATCAGTAACATATAAATCGAACAGGTTGACGCCTCGGTTCTTGCAGCGAAAAAGAAAGACAGGTGTGACAAGCATTATTATGCGTGCGTGTCACCGCATAGGGCGCGCGGCTCTTTCAGCAGGAGTAACAGGCGGTGTAAGAGGTTGCCACATGACTGAGAAAACAAAAGCATGCGGAAAATAAAGAGTGGACGTGATGCAGTGAAGAGAGAGAGAGAGAGAGAGAGAGAGAGAGAGAGAGAGAGAGAGAGAGAGAGAGAGAGAGAGAGAGAGAGAGAGAGAGAGAGAGAGAGAGAGAGAGAGAGAGAGAGAGAGAGAGAGAGAGAGAGAGAGACTATTCCTTACCATACTTCTAATCTTTATAGTGATCTCAAGATTTGCTATTTCTCCAGATTGTTGAATATGAAAGTGGTGTTTTCCTTCACGAATGACCCAGAAATTTCAAATACAATTCCTTCCACTAGTGCACCAATACCCAGAATCCTGCATTGGCCCTCCGTTAAAGGTGTTAATTCCCTTCACTACAAACGATCCATAATACCACAAAGGTTTCCCCTGTTGTATGTATTTCATTTGATCCATTGCAACGCTTTTCCTGCCCTCCCCTCTGTAGCCAACAAGGTTTATAGTCCGCTGCCTGATACTCGCCTCGGAGTTAAAAGGGGGCTGCGTTTGTGTGTACCTCTACAGTATTATATACAAAATAATATTATTTCGCATATTCTTAATGTAAAAAACCGCCTCATCGACCTGTAATGGTGCACTAACTCGATGACTACCTTCTCTGTGCTCCTTGCTACTCCCACGCCATAACCACCGTCACTACCACCATCACTATCACCACCACTACCACTTCTACTAACACTACTACCACTACCACCACCACCACCACTACCATTACCACAACCACCATCACCACCACCATCACTATCAGTATCACTACCATCACCACCACTATCACCACTACCACCACCACCACCACCACCACCACCACCCCCACAGGCAAACCCTATCCCATCTTAGGATCTTGGCGGTCTACAACCTTTATTGCATTATGTCTCTTAATGCCGCCAATTTCTCCGGGATCCTATTTCCCTCAGAGCCTTCACTAGTAATTCAGATGAACGAAGTCTCTCTCTCTCTCTCTCTCTCTCTCTCTCTCTCTCTCTCTCTCTCTCTCTCTCTCATATTAACAGTATCTTCTAGTGCTATTTCTACAGATTAATAAGGTGAGTTTCAGACTCTTGTATCCTCTAGTTAATTGGCGCGTCTTATACCGGTGTGTGTGGGTGTCATCGGTGCACCAGTAAGCCTTTGCCATATGCCAGTAAGGTGTCATGCTGGAGCACCTCTCTTCAATGCTGAGGAGGTCACATTAACGCGGAACTGGCTCGTTTATTATCCCCCCATTCAAAGCCACCCCTTGGAAGGCTGCGTGGCTTCTCCCTGAATCCCCGTGTCGTGGTATTAAAGGGGCACACAGGAGGAAGTACCTATAATGAATGTGTGAACTAATACTACAATGAGCAAAACTTTGGCCTTTCATTTTGTACACTTGTCGGTAAAGGTGATGATTAATTAATTACAATGATATACATACTAGAAACTGCATCTATATTGATCACATTGTGTTAGACGTCATGTTGAGATGTGTATTTATATTAATTGTAGTTAAGTAATGCTAGTAAGTATTTACCTAATGTTTGTTACTTTGCATCTCCTATCCTTAACCCTTTCAGTACTGGGACGCATTTTTTCCCATGAGTTTTGAGTGTGATTAGACGATTCTACTATGGGTGTCAGAAGATTAATGGCCAGAGTCTTCGCTATTTTAATTTCCCACATGAGTTTCTGCAGCTGTATAAAATCACCAAATAGTAACCAGAATGAATATGGAAGCGCGTTATAGTACTGAAGGGGTTAAAGAATACTTAGGTGACAGAGTTTTCATTTATGGTTGTTAAAACATACTTTTTTATTTAGACAAGTGGAAATGCCGTATCTTTCACTTTATTGTAACCATGCACATTTTGGCCAATAAATCTAACTAACAAACTAGAGTCACGTTAACAGGATGCCACTCGGAGTGTTGAAAAGGAAAACTAAGGCAGGGGAGAAATCCTAACGAAAAACAAGAGATCATAAAATTCTCCGGTGAACTTTGAAGTGGAGAGGGAATAAATAAAGTTGTGGGAAGGTTTCTTTTTTTCTCTCTCTATTTTTCGATTTTTTAAGAATGGTAGGCCAGTGACGGCAGCAAAAAATGGTGATAAAGAACACAAGAATACGAGAGAGAGAGAGAGAGAGAGAGAGAGAGAGAGAGAGAGAGAGAGAGAGAGAGAGAGAGAGAGAGAGAGAGAGAGAGAGAGAGAGAGAGAGAGAGAGATGGGAGTAAAGGGAGGAAGAAATCAGAAACTAAGAAAACAGTAATAAATGAATAAATAAGATAATAAAAACACCACCACCACCACCACCACCACCAACAACAACAACAACAACAACAACAACAACAACAACAACGACAACAGAAAATGAATAAATCAATAAGAGCAAATGATTAATCCATATATACATTAATTATACATCAAACCGGCAATCCCATGGGAGGTGACCCAGACACACACACACAAACACACACACACACACACACACACACACACACACACACACACACACACACACACACACATCACTGGGGTCTCGTGAACCTTAAACTACACCAATGAAGTCGCCCAGCTGGCCATGCATACATCCATAGAAAGATCCATTAGCATATACACTGAATTAGAAGGCGAGCACTATGTAGGATGTACCGAGTATATCTATTGCAGTCTACCGTTTGGATGATGATGAAATCGTCCCCCACATAGTCATCCTTTACGATCTTGCTAACGTTTGGAATAGGTGCAGGAATAGGAACAGTCTTATAAAGGTCAGGGATAAACCAATAATGATGATAATAATAGTGGTAGCAGTAGTAGTAGTTGTAGTAAAGTAATAGAGGATGTGTATGGGGAGGAGGTGCAGCTAAGGAAGTTAAGGAAGAGGAGAATGAACAAAATTACGGGAGATAGAGAGAGAGGTGACGGAGGAGTGAGTGAGGAGTGATGTACAGGGAGGGGCCAGGGAGGAGTGAGGGTGATGAGCGTTCGACATCGAGGCTCAGTCAGGAGTTACGCCGCTACAAATTGAAAAACTTTCAAACTAACTTTCAGCAATTATGAGACCCAGGGTGGAGGGTGTCGCGGTGCAGGGGCCGAGAGAGAAAGGGAGAGAGAGAGGGAGAGGCGGAAAGAAGAGGCAAAGGTGGGCGGAATCCTACAGAGGGAGTTTGAGAAAAGGAAGAGGAAAAGTGGACCTCTGGGAACGTATCGAGGGGAAGTCTCAGAGGTAGTAGAAGTGAACGCCTTTTTTTATGGTTAAAGAAAACAAAAGAGTAAAAAGTGGACCAGTGGAACGTAGAAAAAATAAGCTTATATTGTATAGGCCGCGTTCATCCTCTGCACTGAATGATCAAGATGGGATCAAAGGCTTAAAAGTGTGATTAATTTTTCTACCAGATGAATGTGAGACGTACTGGAAGCGTTACGTACTGGAAGCGTTACGTACTAGAAGCGTTACGTACTGGAAGCGTAAGAGATCTAATGAGGGGTTGGGAAATTCAGTTGGGAAGCTTGAGTACTGAATGAACAAGGAAAATTCAGCGAGACTTGTGAATTGTGCATTTAGGAGATGTGGTAGAGTAAAGGTGCGTGTGTGTGTGTGTGTGTGTGTGTGTGTGTGTGTGTGTGTGTGTGTGTGTGTGTGTGTGTGTGTGTGTGTGTGTGTGTGTGTGTGTGTGTGTGTGTGTGTGTGTGTGTGTGTGTGTGTGTATGTGTGAATAAAATATACGTAGCTAACTCTGCAATGCAAACTGAAGGAGCACCGAGGGACAAAGAAATACTAAGAAGGAAAAGAAAGACTCACCGGGGAAGGAGGAGAACCTGGTGAGACTGAGGGAAAGGGGGAGAGGGCGAGAGGGAGAGGGAGAGGGAGAGGAAGACAGAGAGGAAGAGGAAGAGGGAGAGGGAGAGGGAGAGACAAAAACAGGATGGGAGCGAGGCAGACGAGTGGAAGTTGACGAAATTCTTCAGAGTATGAGATGCATTATAAACACATGCTTTGTCTTAACTTACAGCCTCGCCATAACTCATTAAAGACAACTAACACTCTCTTATTTATGAAGGAGCCGAGAAACATATTTTACACACATATTAGTGAAATTCATGAGGGAAAATTAACCTTATGTGTGTGTGTGTGTGTGTGTGTGTGTGTGTGTGTGTGTGTGTGTGTGTGTGTGTGTGTGTGTGTGTGTGTGTGTGTGTGTGTGTGTGTGTGTGTGTGTGCCCGTGAAAGATTACTAGTTCGAAATGTTACGAATATATATGGCATAATCTGTGCTATTTGTAATCTGACTATAAGGAGGTAATGAAGACCTTCCCAGTGTGTACCAGGTCAGCGGCGCGCCCTCACCCTCAGCCCACGGGGAAGGAAGGGGAAGACTGTCCCCACCCCTGTCAGGCTGGAGCGCCTCGGGGCTGCAGGTAGGGAGGAAATGGTCCAATACTCCTTTTTGAGCTGTCACTCCCCTACCCGAGGAAACACATACAAAAATAAATGACTGATGGTGGATCCGTAATCTATTTCAGTTTGAAAGTAGAAAGATATATGCCAGAAATTCTAATCTGATAACCTATGTGTACTGCTGTTCACATTTCATCATTTTAACTTGAATTAATACAAAATAAAACAAAGACTGCGTGCTGCACCTTTTTTTCTTGATAGCAAATTAGCTTTCTCTCCTCCATGAAACGTAAATATAAAAATTATAACCCCTCTTTATACTCCCTCCACGAATGCTGTCCTCGTTTCATCCACCTGTGTATGTGTGTGTGTGTGTGTGTGTGTGTGTGTGTGTGTGTGTGTGTGTGTGTGTGTGTGTGTGTGTGTGTGTGTGTGTGTGTGTGTGTGTGTGTTGGGGGTGTCGGTGGGTGGGTGTCAAACGGAGCCTAACTTCTTACTCCCACAAAGACTTAGAGGACTTAACTTGGCGTTCGATAGGAGTTGCAGCAGGAGAGTGTGGAGGAAGAGGTATAGGTGTGTTGATGACGGACTGGGGTGGGGAGGGGGGGAAGGGAGAGGTGTTGAGCGGCGGGCTTTGGCGTAAAGGTGCATGGCGGAAGGATGGCGGTAGAGGGTTGGCATAACGGGAATGACGCTGGCTTGGTATGGAGGTTAGTGGTGCGGTCAGTGTGTGCAAGTGTAGCCACGGTAGGAATGAATCGCGATCAGTGGAAGCATAAGAATGCTGTTCAAGCTGTTCCGACGAGGATGACAGCAGCTTGACACAAGATTAAATGGAGCCTGCCTGGCTTCACTCAAGTCTGATACTTATTAAACTAATGTGAATGATGAGGCTTCGCTCTTCCTTCCAAGCCTAGAAAGAGCGCGAGTCGTCACTACGGCTTATCGTTTTCTCAAGAACACACTATAAAAAAAAAAAGCATACTCAATTTGGCATCTACTCTCTGACTCCCTGCCAGAGCCGACCTAGGATACTGTTTAGTGTGCCTGGGGAGACTCAATACTCAGGGCTCATACTTAATGTCATCTATTATCCTAAGCATTCTCGAATCTCACTGTAGCCATCACAGCTTCACCTCTTTCATAGCGCCGCCACTCCTCACCTCAGAATACAACAAGCTTACGATGTCCACTCCTCCCAGATTTTTTGTTTGGGCATTGAGATCGTTAGATTATTTTTCGGTGTATTCTATAACGTGACACTCAGACTCGTATTCTGAAACACCTCTCCGCCGTACCTCCATTATTTCAAAAGGCTCTAGTTGATGCAATGATAGCTTTTAAGGTGTCTGTACGGTTTAACCTGTTCTATACCATGACGCATTTTCATATTCATTCTGTTTACTATTTGGTGATTTTATACAGCCTAAGAAACTTATGTGGAAATGAAAATAGTGAAGACTGGTCATTAATCTTCTGACCTCCATAGACCCTTCCTAATGTAAGTAATATCATTTAATCACACCCAAACTCATGGCAAAAATGTGTCCCAGTACTGAAGGAGTTAGGTGACAGATGAACAAAAATTCTATATTATCAACAAGAGAAACACACGTGAAAACCCTGCTAATCATCTCCGTGGCCTTTGAAAACAGTCGCGGTGAGGAAGTGAAGTGTTACAATATGCGGATCTCGATATAGCAACATATAAACCCACTTGAACACATAACTTACTGTAATTTACCTTTACTAATCAATATTGTTGCTCACCTCATGTTTATTGGAGAGTGACATATTTCTTTATTGGATTTTTTTCTTCATTGCACTAGCAGATGGAAACCTTAGTCACTACACTTACATATCATTTGAAGACTATACCAACAGTTGCCATCCCCCATTTACAAACTATTGGTAGTGGTGAGACAGCTATTATTATCTGGTGGAGAGTGAACCGTTCATGATAAGCACCATTTTCTTTCGACTGAGCTCCCAACAAATTGCAAGTAAAATTCAAATCTCTCTCTCTCTCTCTCTCTCTCTCTCTCTCTCTCTCTCTCTCTCTCTCTCTCTCTCTCTCTCTCTTAGTACCCACAGGCGTCAGGATGAGTCTCACGCCCTTATTCAGAAACGCCTTATTCTTTCACTGCGACAACTTTCTAAGGCCACAGAGACAACTAGCCAGGTTTTTAAGACAGTTTCTCCTTTTAGTAACATAGAAATCTTGACAATCTTTCACCAGAACCATAAAGATATTCTTAAAAACACAAGTATCGTCAACTGGAGCCTTTGGAAAGCAGTGATGGTGAGAGATCAAAGCTCTAGAATGCGGGTCTCAGTAGCCACTCTTACCTATGTCACTGGCGGCCCTGGATCACCCTGGCCCGCCACAAAGCCACCATCGCGCACCCGTATCCTGCCATCACCACGGCGTCACGCAAGGTTGAACAAAGGGCAACAAATTCATCGCAATATTCTGTCGCAGTGTGGGGGTGGGGAAGGTCCTCCACACACTAACTACTCCCATGGCGCTGCTCCCATAAAAAGACTTAAAGCAGATATATCCGTCAGAGGCCCCTGCAGCGGTCTCCCTCACCCAGGACGGATAAATAGAACACTACGGCTCGTCCTTGCGTCTCGGTGAAAATAGCGCAAGATTTCTCTTTCTCCAACTATTGCTTTTGTGAATTTGTGACGTGGAGTGATATTTTGGGTCCTCTAGTGGTGATTTTGTTATATATTTCAGTTAAATGGATTTCTGTACATCTAATGATATGGTTGGTTACAAGTTTCTTTTCCCTAACTCTTTGACCACCATGACGCTTTTCCAAATTCATTCTGCTTACTATTTTGTGATTTTATGCAGCTTCAGAAATTTATGTGGGAGATTAAAATAGTGAAGAGTGTGGCCATTAATATTCTGACCTGTACAGATCTTCCTAATGTCAATAAAATGATCTAATCGTAAACAAATCACAAGATAAAAATGTGTCCCAGTATTGAAGGGGTTAAACTCTCTCTCCATTTGTGTTGATATACCTGAAATGCTTCGTCTTTTCTACCACAATGCTTCCTGGCAAACCGTAGCACCATTTGTCACAGTCTAGGGCCCTGAAGAAGTGTTCATTGTGGCCACCTGCAATGGGACAGCTGCTACTCCTGCTGCAACCGCCACCGCCACTGCTGTCGCCCAAATGTTGCCCCACCGACCATTCATGCAGCGCACACCATCACCACAAATAACAGTACAACCGCGATCACCATTGCCATATTTTCCTCGGACAATAATCACTAACACACCACCAAACCTCCCATGCCACACCAACACCACCACCATCATCACCACCACCACCACCACCACCACCACCACTACTTCCCCCACCTGCCTTTTTCATCACCACCGCCACCATCGACCACTAGCGGTAAACAAAGTTAAAACAAGGTATTTTGCCGAAAACATTCCTGCCACGTCGCCGCCCTCACCTGTTGTTGACAAGTTCCTCGATCCACAAAGCGAGAAGCTATCGCACACACGTACACGCACACGAACACACACACACACACACACACACACACACACACACACACACACATACAAGTCTTCCTAGTGCCTTTCTAAATTACGATAACCATAAATAGCAAATCTAGTTCTTATTATTAATCATTAAATGTTTCTTATCCTTATTAAAACGTATTAAACTCAAAGAGGTAGTAGAAAACACAAGGGCCGCGGCATTTTTCCCTGATAAGCCAGTGTTTAAGCTGCGCCTCCGCCAAAAACATACACCACGTGATTACTTTCTAGCCATTAACACGGCGGGAGCCACACACGTCACGCACAGCTTCTTTACGTGATAACCACATGAAGGCCGAGGAGCAGCTGCGGGTGAGAGAGAGAGAGAGAGAGAGAGAGAGAGAGAGAGAGAGAGAGAGAGAGAGAGAGAGAGAGAGAGAGAGAGAGAGAGAGAGAGAGAGAGAGAGAGAGAGAGAGAGAGATCCATTTGTGCATAGATGTCATAAATGTACACAGGGACAGGAATATAAGTATGCATACACTAACTTATTCATTTGATTACTCAGTTGTTTATTCATTCATTAGTGCAGTTATAGTCACGTCCGGCCCATAACGGCACCTCGAGGTATTGGTTCCCTGACAAAAGCTGATGACTGTTGGACGGGTCTTTTCTAAACTGGCGTCCCTTTCCACCTGCAGAGAAAAGGTATGCACCAGATGAGGTGTCATCTTGCCATTCGGAGAAGAGGTTCCAATATGTGTGTGTGTGTGTGTGTGTGTGTGTGTGTGTGTGTGTGTGTGTGTGTGTGTGTGTGTGTGTCTTTCCAGATGGTGTGTAGTTTCCGCATAAATTGGTGGAACGCTGTATTGCTACGCTTTGCACGCTCATCTCTTCCGAGCTCCAGGCAACAAAAAACAATCCTGTGTGCCAGTAAGTCTCCTTTACCAACACATACCTTCCCACAAAAACCTAGTATACACAGCACGTTCATTGCGACCCTGGTAACTGGGAGCCTTACAGCGCGAGGCCAGGCAGAGCTAACTGTCGTGGCATTTTACGCATAATATTTAATGAAAACATCCCCGTACTTAACCCCTTCAGTACCATGACGCGTTTCCATATATATTCTGCTTACTATTTGGTTATTTTATACAGCTTCAGAAACTCATGTGGGCGATTAAAATAGTGAAGACTCTAGCCATTAATCTTCTGACTTCCATAAACCCTTCCCAATGTCAATAAAATGGCCTAATCAGACCCAAAACTCAATGTAAAAATGCGTCCCAGTACTGAAGGGGTTAAGTCCAAGATCCGGATTCCGCTGGCGCAGTCTTCACGAAGATGAGATGAGCATTATAATGATTATGATGACATCCCCTGCAGATCCCGCGACTCACCGCTCTCCCGGATACACAGGTTTGCCTCCCTCGTGCTTCAAGGGGCTGGAGGGAGGGGGAAGATGCTCGGCTCTGCAGGGCTTAGGTTACCTTGATGGGTCAACATCTGAACACAAAAGGTACACCGCTGAAATATTCAGGAAAGCAAAGTGGCCCGTCGCCGGCTCCCATGCTGGGCCTTGCTACACCTGCTAGTGAAATAAGCAAAGCCCTCTATGCGTTGCTAAAGCCTTCCTTCTATAAGTCAGAGATGTAAGCCTCCTACTCCTTGCCCTGGTCTTCTGAGGTGCTCCCTTTTCAATTGATCAGTTCCAACTCACAGCAACACCGCGCCTCGCTACATGCTAGTGAAATAATCAAAACACTCTATGTGTTGCTATAGGCTTCCTTCTATGTCAGAGATTTAAGGCCCCCATTTTCTTGCCTTAGTCTTCTGAGGTTCTCGTTTCTTACTTGATCCGTTCCACCTCACAACAATACACATAATGACAACCACCAACCGGACCGCTCTTAGCTATGAGACTACCTAAAATGCATTTTAGCTAGTAAGTTCCCATTTATAAGTAAAAAGAGAGGAGTAATGTAGTCTAGAAAGCTGCAGTGTAAATATTTAACTTAGCACTAGCTAATGTGGCGAATCAGTAAGGTGTGATCTAGGTGGTTCACTAGTACAAATAACTCAGCTGTCTCAAACTCTTATTATCCAAGCAAAGAATTAACATCAAAGGAATTTAAAGCTTCATCTTGTTAATTCCTCGTGCCCTCCTTCTCTCCTTGACCTCATCCACTTTAACGGTCGATCAATTTCTTCTTCTGTATGAATGATGGAGCAGTGAGTGAGTGAGTCGCTGCTGGATGGAGTAATGCCCCACAAGTAACAGTGTGTGTGTGACTCTCCAAACGACCCAAGTAATGTGACGACAACGTTGCTCTTGTCTCATGTTCTCACAGTTTCCTCGATACTTAGAATGATTCAGAGAGATACGAACGCACCTCGCCTTAGTACATTGTTCTTTTCCACAAGGACAAAGAAGGAGATGATGATGAAAAATACAAAAGCACGAAACTCCACAGGGATGAAGCTCGCGGGAAGAAGCCAGAAACAATCGTCAGCAACGGACAAAAGCTCCAGGATTTACACTATTCTGCACTATTGACAGCGTCGCCGGAATCGATGGAAATCCAAAAAATACGACGCCTCCTGTCGAGGGTGGGGAGGGGATCAGCCTGTTTTAATGGCAACAGGCATTTTTAGGCAAGCGCGCGAGGACACACACACACACACACACACAGGAGCAAGAGAGAGAGAGAGAGAGAGAGAGAGAGAGAGAGAGAGAGAGAGAGAGAGAGAGAGAGAGAGAGAGAGAAAGAAGAGGATGTTTAAAAAAAATATGCGTGTGTGTGTGTGTGTGTGTGTGTGTGTGTGTGTGTGTGTGTGTGTGTGTGTGTGTGTGTGTGTGTGTGTGTGTGTGTGTGTGTGTGTGTCGTCCTCACACCTTCCGAAAGGTTTGTTCAGGGCAAGGAAAAATTAATAAACGAGCAAATTGTTTTGGTTGATGTCGAGGTGAATGGCGGAGTCTTGGCGGTGAAGCAGCAGGGCCGCTGTGCCTGCTGTCCTTCACTGCCAGCTGGCCACGCAGAGTGCAGCGCTGTGTCGGGCACGGCTTAATCAGGGGACTGCAGGGAGGCCCGTCCTCTAAATCATTATCCTCAGTTCATTCACTCCAGGTAACACATTTTTTTTTCTACGCTTCGTAAAAATAACTTTTTATTTTTCTTCCTAAAAATGAATAATTCTTTATTTAATGTACACCGGAGCGCGAAATTTGCTTGTGATGTATTCAGACTAACATTTGTGAAGAATATTATTTCTATCTCACCAAATATAAATCAGTTTGTATTTTTCTTACCTGAGCTGCCTCACCTTCAACGAATTCAAGGTCATGCAGACTCACTTTTGCATGTGACGTGCACTGAGCAACAATCTCAACATAAATTTTTCCTTGGAAACAAATACATACATCTAAATAAACATCAAGCCTATTAAGAAAAGAGCCAAACAGAGTTACCCTCCAACCACTGCATCTTTGCGAAGGAAAATTACTAACTTGACGGAAAGGAACCTCGGGAGATTAAAAAAAAAAAAAAAAAAAACGAAAATAAGGAAGCAAACCACGAATTTTTCACACTTTCCCCGCTGCCTGCACACCAAAGCACACACGCGGGATCGTAACACGGGAGGCAAACACCTGAACTTGGGCCAGCGCAGAGGGCCGGGCCGCCTCCAAACCCTCTGGCTTATTTCCTAACTTTCCCACAGTAACTTGGAGCCACTGACGCTGAATTACTCTACTCCTGCCCTCCTGCCCCAGTCCACGCCACACCACACCACACCACGCCACGCCACACCACGCCACACCACGCCACGCCACGCCACACCAGCCGCCTCCTCAGAGTAATAATGCTAGAAAAAGAGCGTAAGGGTTAACTAAGGGAGGGAATGACAGTACTGATTAATGGACAGTAACTTTAGAAAGGGAAATAATGTCTATGAGTGAGCTAAGGGGTGGTGATTCTGTTAATAGAGTAGAAGTTATGTGTGTTTTTCTCACATTTTTATTTACTAGAGAGAGAGAGAGAGTGTGTGTGTGATTCACTGTTTGATCTGCTGCAGTCTCTGACGAGACAGCCAGACGTTACCCTACGGAACGAGCTCAGAGCTCATTATTTCCGATCTTGGGATAGGCCTGAGACCAAGCACACACCACACACCGGGACAACAAGGTCACAACTTCTCGATTTACATCCCGTACCTACTCACTGCTAGGTGAACAGGGGCTACGTGAAGGAGACACACCCAAATATCTCCACCCGGCCGGGGAATCGAACCCCGGTCCTCTGGCTTGTGAAGCCAGCGCTCTAACCACTGAGCTACCGGGCCTGTGTGTGTGTGTGTGTGTGTAAACCTGGTCAGATATGTTTTTATTATTATAGTCTTAAAATTCGAATACAAAAAAATAAATAAAGAAATATAAGAAACGTATTATGAAAAATGAACATTAAATTGAAGCGAAACAAAAATACTTCAGTTGATCATTCCATACCATTTTCTTTCTAGCCAATCAATACCATTTTCTATGTCTTATAATGGGTAACTACATAAAAAAGGCAACATTCAACATACAACACACCCCAAACAAAACAGCTTTAGTAGTAGAGCCTTATCATAAAATAAACAACTCAGCTACTATGATTGATTGCATGTAGTAGTTCTAATGCATGATATATATATACTATTTCACCCCCCGTCCCTGGCTCTACCATACCTTTCATACCCTTCCATACTCTTCCCAGGCGAGACTTACTTCCTTTTGGTACCATGCAGGGTTCACTCGCTCGGCCAGCTTGTTTAGGACTCAATACCCTGAATGAGAGATAAATGCTACAAAATGGTGTCCTGTCTCTTCTAAAAAAAAAAAAAAAAAATCAGTAAAGACGAAATAAGAACAAAAAATAACACAAATTGAGATAGATAGAAAGATAGATAGATAGATAGATAGATAGATAGATAGATAGATAGATAGAGAGAGAGAGAGAGAGAGAGAGAGAGAGAGAGAGAGAGAGAGAGAGAGAGAGAGAGAGAGAGAGAGAGGGGGGGGGGCAGAATGAAAAGCATAGAGGTTAAGAAGAGGGACGAGGAAGAAAATAAAGATGAGAGGGAGAAATTAACCCAAAATACACATCAAAGGCAGCTCTTACCAATAACAGCTGCCATGGAAAATAGAATAACACGTACTCTAGTTAGAAATATAGATAGACAAACTGCCTCATCAAATAGAGAGCCGTGAGTACACCCCCTATAGAACTTAAACTCTTTCAGTATTAGAACACATTTTTACTATGAGTTTTGAGCATTATTACACCATTTCATTGACAATAGGAATGGTTTATGGAGGTCAGAAGATTAATGGCCAGAGTCTTCACTATTTTAATCCCACATAAGTTTCTGAAGCTTCATAAAATCACTATATAGTAAGCAGAATATATATTAACCCATTCAGTACTAGAACATATTTTTACCTTGAGTTTTGAGTATTATTAGACCATTTTATTGACATTAGGAAGGGTCTATGGAGATCAGAAGATTAATTGCCAGAGTTTTCACTAGTTTAATCCCCCACAGAAGTTTTTGAAGCTGTATAAAATCAGCAAATAGTAAGCAGAATAAATATCAAAACACGTCATGGTACTGAAGGCGTTACTCAAGTCCTCAAAGCAGAGAGATGAAGCTTAATGACCCAACCTTCCGTCTTGAACTACGGCATCACCAACCAGGAAAACAATGCCTATATATTTCCCACAAACAAGAACCAACGCCCTTCCTGTCACGCTCAACAGTACTCAAACTATGGACATGACCTACACCACACACACAGGATCCCATCACTGGCCCCTTTGCGCCCTTTAGAATTCCACTAACGTGAACTAGAGGTGGGCATGGAAGAATGTTCAGCCGGTAGCATGTGTAAGAGAAGAATAGTGAATATTAGCTGAGCAGGGATGGGGAGTGACCAGCAGCTAGAGAGAGAGAGAGAGAGAGAGAGAGAGAGAGAGAGAGAGAGAGAGAGAGAGAGAGAGAGAGAGAGAGAGAGAGAGAGAGAGAGAGAGAGAGTAGGTAATTTAACTAGATAATACAGTAGGACGTATGAGCAGTGAGCCAGTTAGCTG
This sequence comes from Portunus trituberculatus, assembly GCF_017591435.1. NCBI lineage: Eukaryota > Metazoa > Arthropoda > Malacostraca > Decapoda > Portunidae > Portunus > Portunus trituberculatus. Next base: position 10,507,832 of record NC_059269.1, on the reverse strand, counting down.
TCGCGTTATATTTAAGTTCGAATTCAGAAACGCTTTGCTCTCTCACCGCCACTATTTTCCAAGGCCACGGAGATGATTTTCAAGAGTGTTTTCCAATTCATAACGAAGAAATTTTGTCAGTCTCCCTCTAAAATCCTAAAAACATCTTAAAAAAACTTTGGTATACTTAAATAAACCATTTTAAAATAGTACTAATGAGGCATAGAAGTGTTTCAGATACGAGCCATACCAGTAGCTTCAATTATTACTATGCTCCAGCCGCCTAAGGTAACGGATGTGTCGCTGCTCTGTTCTAGATACAAACACATCATATAGGCCGGTGCTGTCCTCCCCCTACATACCTTTCCTAGACGTGACCTTCCTTGTATACCCAATGTGTAGTATATAAAGTGTATTTCCTGTTATATAAGACTACGTGAATTCTCCAACAGCTCCTAACAAGACGTCTTCCATCGCTCATTTAACATCACTTGGTTTATACTTTCTCGTGATCTATTTAAGCTTTACATACAGTAAGGCAGATTATCAGACTTTTGTTTATCCCTTCAATACTGAGACACATTTTTACCCAGAGATTTGTGTACGATTAGACCATTTTATTGATATTAGAAAGGGTCTATGGAGGTCAGAAGATTCATGGCCACAGTTTTCACTATTCTAATCCCTCACATAAGTTTCCAAAGCTGTATAAAATCACAAAATATTAAGCAGAATGAATATGGAAACTCGTCATGATACTGAAGGCGTTAAAACATGCAATCGTTAATGTGGGAGAACCTTGAAATAATCACAACAACACTACAATCTGTAACGCAAATCTCTCACAGACAGCGGAAACTAATCAGAGAATCTTAAAGGGTCGATGTCCCGAGAAGTCCCTCTATAGCCGGCCATGGTGCCCTTCATGAAGAGGAGACGTTGTGAGCGGCATTCCTGATAGACCAAACGACACGCAGCTAAGGAGGACGCGAGATTTGGTTCCTAGCACAGGGAGCTGGGCAACAAAAGGAGGTCAGGCTGAGGTGGACAGGGAAGAAGGTCTCCAGGTGTGAGGGGGGTAGTGGCAGCTGGCCAACAAAAGGGGTTAGGTTAAGGGTGGAGCGGGGGACAGGAAATGATGCCGTCCCCTTATCACTGTCATTACCCGTCGTCATCCTTCCATCACCACGACGTTTCCCTCCCCATCACGCTACTTTCAATGCCGGAAGATAGTCGCCAGCACCAAAGCCTTCCTTTCTTATCGCCACAGTCTCTCATAACTTGTGCGGCAAAGAGATTTATGTTGAGAGAGAGAGAGAGAGAGAGAGAGAGAGAGAGAGAGAGAGAGAGAGAGAGAGAGAGAGAGAGAGAGAGAGAGAGAGACTATTATGGTTTAATTAATGAATAGTTGTTTCACATTGGAAACACGTTATAACTCAATTCGCAGCTCACGATATGCAAAGTGGATATGAAGTAACTGCCATATCACACATATCAGTCGACCACCACCACCACCACCACTAACACCACCACCACCACTACCATCACCACAATGCCTAGACATATCAGTTCACCACCACCTTTACCTACACACCACATGTATATAACATTATCAGAACCATCGTTCTAACCTCAAGCACAAATGCTACAATCGCTCAATAAACACGACTTATCACCGCCATCATCACTGCACCATCATCACCAACACCTCCCCTGCCGATACCATCAATACAGTAGCCGCTAGACAGGAAAAAAATTTAGGGTTCATGACATAAGCACGTTTGTAGGTGGCACAGGACGGTGATATGCTGTTTCACGCACCTCATATTGCTCCAGCAGGAACATGACAGTCGCTCCTTCGCCCAGCATTTTTATGTAAGAGAGGAAAACTGGCCAAGAGGATTATAAAACGAAAAAAAGAAAAAGGCCCACTTAATTGCCAGCTCCATTGCATGTTGGCTAAAGCATTCATGTAGGTGAAGCAGATTTGGGCACTACTCCTTATTTTTCCCTTCCATACAGTGATATCAATACCACGAGGTGTTACTGTAAATAGCTCTGCCATTGTTATGTCCATCATGCGCCAGCCATTTTTGTTTGTAGCAGAGTGAGTGCATTACAAAGTTCAACGCGTCTCGCCTCTCAAAGACTGTGGCAGCGATACCGATGCTGTAGGATTCCATGTCTTAGTCGGCCCCACCTTCAAATATGTCTATGTGGTGACGCTCCTCTCAATCTGACTTTACTCCTTGTTGCCTCTCTGTAATGCTGGAACTTGGTAATAACAGAAGGGAGACTGAATAACTTTTTTTTTTCCTATTAAATATTTCATGTCGAAGATTGATTCCATTGATGAAATACGAGAGGCTCCGTAGCACCAGAGAAAATGAATTAGATGACCATTGTTGTGCCGTCAGGATGGCAGCATGTGATGCTGGGGGGTGAAGGTCACGCAGTCCAGGACACAATTGCTTTATGTCAATCACCGGGCAATTATCTAAAATAGGTCAGTGTAAGTTGGCAACAAGGAATGACATACTACATAGAAGCCAGGTTCATAAATATTCTCGGAGCAGAGTCCTCTGTCCCTTGACTACGAAATAAACAGACTGACGACCCAGCTTCCCATTGGTTGTTGCAGGCCTCTACCAGTGACGTCATAACAGTGGGCGGAGCAATAACACGAGCTCTGCCATGATTCGCGGATACTTCCAGATTTACCTTTCAGGTACCATCGTGTTCTATATAATCGCACGCTTCATTATACACTATTTCAGAGGTGATATTAATAAAGAATCGTTTCACTTCATAAAAAAAAAACGTTTCAACCTAAGAATCGATTTAGTGATTGAAGCCACAGGCGACAAAACAAAAAACAAAACAGGGAGAGGACAGCCACAGCGCGTAACCGAATGGAAGGAGGGCAGGCACCAGGCACAGGTTGAGTGCCGGGTAAGGGTGAGCATAGGATAGGATAAGCTGGGGTGGGAGAACCGTTCAGTGTGTCGTGATCAACGTGGGGGTGTCACCTGTCGCAGCGTCAAGGATTAGCGCCAGCACAGAACGATCGTACTGAGAGGTGTGGTAAGTTATATGCAAGTAAAATTGCCACTCACCTTTCCTCTTTCTCGTGTGAGTGTGTGTGTGTGTGTGTGTGTGCGTGTACTTTTGATAAGTGCATAAAAGACTGTGGTCATAAATGTTGAAATAATATGATGATTAAAAACTACAACACTAAGAAAACCTGTGTGTGGTGTGTGAAGGAAAGGTAAAGTCAGTTGTGTAGCAAGACAAACCCTTCCTTTCTAATGAATATTGCATCATGATAAAGCTGTCCCTACATCAGTCATAATAACCTTCTCATGAGCAAAGTCCAAACAAGTACAGGAAAAAATGGAAGCGGTAAGTGCGTGTGAAAGGGTCAGTCCACCTGCCGGCCGACTGTCCCCTAGAGGCCCTTCCTGCCGAGACGTCCGCGTCATACTACGCCACTTCACCTTTATTCACAAGGAGAGTTTGTATTCAGCAAAGGAGAGACACATTAAGTATTTCGGTCTTTTCTAATTTAATGGTGTGTCGAAATCATCAGGTGACACAAAGAATAATTGCTTTGTAATACGATAACAAACATAAACAGTGCGTCCCTTCAGGACCAAGACACATTTTCATATTCACTCTGCTTACTATTTGGTGATTTTATATAGTTTTAGAAACTTATGTGGAGATTAAAATAGTGAAGACTCTAGCCATCGATCTTATGACCTCCATAGACCCTTTGCAATGTCAATAAAATGGTCTAATCACATCCAAAAACTCATGGTATAAAAAAAAGTCCCAATACTGATAAGGGTTAAAGTACGTTTTCTGCTACCATTTCGTTTTTTTTTTTCTAGCAACCAGTCTATAAATAAATTTCCGTAATTCGAAGACAATATCCTGTAATGATCAGTGCGAGCGATACTTATTACATGGCGAGGGAGCGCGGCGGGCAGAGGTGGAGGTGACCGCAGCCTCAGGGGGGAAGGACTTGAATAATATATCACCTGTCAGCGTCCTCCCATAGGCCTGCTACGGAAGGCCTCCACAGAACAAGTTAGGTATCACGGGTACGTGGTTTAGCAATACGTTTTTAATATTTCTTTATATACGAGAAGAGCCAGCTAAGGGCAACAAAATATTGAAAAAAAGGCCCACTTGAATGCTGGTTCCCTAAGAGAAAAGTAGAATTAGCCAAAAGTGTGGAACAAATGTCTTGATTCCTCCCTCCTACGTGATACTTGACGTGGTGGCATAACTCTCAACACGTAAGAGTCAGGTTGTAAGGGATGTGTTGCAATGTATAAGCTCCATACACACGATTCGCTGCTCGAAACATTTACATCCAACTTACCCGTGTTGCATTTAAATTCTTCCTTCTCTGCCGGCTTCCCTCACTCTCTCACCACAGCATCTACCACCCCCCCCCCTCTCTCTCTCTCTCTCTCTCTCTCTCTCTCTCTCTATTCACCACCAGTCACATACACAACTTCCCTTTCTGTCCACTCGCCACCGTCATGACCAACAACACCATAATCTTCTCCCGATTCCCGTTAATACTCGTATCCTGCTCAGCGTGTTAAGTAAGGACACTAGTACGAGAAACAGTGCTTTATGTAAACAGTAGAGGAAACAGTGTTCTATCTATGTCGTGCTTCCATTACAGTAGTTTAACAAAAGTAACAGTTTGGACAGTAGATACGGTGCTTTGCCTCTGCCGTGCTTCCATTACAGCATTATAACATATGTAATAGTTTGGACAGTAGAGGAAACAGTGTTCTACCTCTGTCGTGCTTCCACTTCATAACAACTGACGGTCCACCCTCAAAGCACAAGTGGCATGTAACCTGTAACGCTAGACATACAATATTCACAGTCCTTCCTTCTCGTACAACCGTTAAGAGTTAAATGAATAAGATAAACCAATTCACATGAGAGCCTCAACATTGAAGACGCTGCCAATCTTAATGTGCAAATCTCATAAATACATATGCGACTGTCAAGGCGCTAATCGTATAAGGAAATCCGATAGGCAGAGTGATAGAAGTATTAATAAACAACAACAAAATTGCGTCGCCTTTCCATGTACGTTGGTGCTGCTTAACTTCCTATTCAAATCCAGAGCAACTTCTTATCATACTTATAACTTAGAGATTACAGCATACCTTCCAGCTATCCTTATTTATTACCACTAACAAGAGAGAGAGAGAGAGAGAGAGAGAGGAGAGAGAGAGAGAGAGAGAGAGAGAGAGAAGAGAGAGTGATGATAAAAGATCAGCCAGAAACAGTGATGATATAAAGGAAAAAAAGAATAAGAACAAGAAAAGGTAAAGAAGAAGACGATGATGATGATGATGACTAATTAGATGAATAATAATGATGGTGATGGAAAGAGAAGAAAGAAAGATAAAAAGATTCACGTTATCATTTATCTTCAGGCACCGCAGCCCATCACACTGCCATCCTGTCTACCTACACGCGTACTTCCACCAAGCTCCATACATCGACTCGCAATAAAGAAACACTTAGGTACTGATTTTCTCAATTATCAATGCATGTCGCCTGCATGTAATCTTTACGGCTGAAGAAACTCGAAGTCCAGTTTTCTGAAAACATTGAAGCATTCCTGTACATGAAAATTAGTTCAAATATTTTTCTTTGAGGAGGAAAAAATGGAGATATCACAAAATTATTTTATACAGAGCAAAAGGAAACTGTAAATGTGAAGAATATGATAAGATACTGAAGCAAGAAAAAGCTGGAGTTTAGTTAAGCCACCACACCCAAGCAAAGGGGCACAACAAGAAGGATCCGCCCTGCCAAGCTTACCACAGACAGGAACACACACACACACACACACACACACACACACACACACACACACACACACACACACACACACACACACACACGGCCCGGTAGCTCAGTGGTTAGAGCGCTGGCTTCACAAGCCAGAGGACCGGGGTTCGATTCCCCGGCCGGGTGGAGATATTTGGGTGTGTCTCCTTTCACGTGTAGCCCCTGTTCACCTAGCAGTGAGTAGGTACGGGATGTAAATCGAGGAGTTGTGACCTTGTTGTCCCGGTGTGTGGTGTGTGCCTGGTCTCAGGCCTATCCGAAGATCGGAAATAATGAGCTCTGAGCTCGTTCCGTAGGGTAACGTCTGGCTGTCTCGTCAGACACTGCAGCAGATCAAACAGTGAAACACACACACACACACACACACACACACACACACACACACACACACACACACACACACACACACACACACCGCGTAGTGTAGTGGTTAGCACGCTCGACTCACAATCGAGAGGCCCGGGTTCGAGTCCCGGTAAGCGGCGAGGCAAATGGGCAAGCCTCTTAATGTGTGGCCCCTGTTCACCTAGCAGTAAATAGGTACGGGATGTAACTCGAGGGGTTGTGGCCTCGCTTTCCCGGTGTTTGTTGTGTGTTGATGTGGTCTCAGTCCTACCCGAAGATCGGTCTATGAGCTCTGAGCTCGCTCCGTAATGTGGGAGACTGGCTGGGTGACCAGCAGGCGACCGAGGTGAATTAAACACACACACACACACACACACACACACACACACACACACACACACCTGCGCAGGACACAACCGCCGCACCGCACACGTATCTGTGTCATTATCACTGATGACATCCTACTTGTGTCAGTAGCTGGGTCACTGTAGGCCGTCCGTGCCGCGGGCGGTTCGATTCCTCTCTACGTTCCCCAATCTAATACTCTTTATCACGTACCAACACTGCTGCCTCAATTTTTTCTCCTTGTCCGCAACGGAACAAATGGTCCAGCGAACACTGAGAATTTCAATTGCACTCTCCCACTTCGTATGGGCAGTGGCTTACCCAATCGTGCTCCTACATAGGGTAAACGTGAGTGTACTCCCAAGTTACAATGTCATAACGGACAGGTTACTCACTCAGTTTTCATATCAATAACATAACTTTATTCACTGAAAGTTTATAAGCTATTTTAACGAATATAGCTGTTTCTTTTCATCTCCCAATTCAACAATGCATATCATAAATCTCTCATTGCATTCATTTTACGTATAACTAGAAGATGAGAAGAGTGCCTTACAATAACATTTTCAGAGATACTATTCCACTGATTATATTGAATACATATTTTGGTAGAAGTTCCATTGTCTGTTGCCATGAAGAAAATAGAACTTTTTGCACTTGGTAGCAGCGAGTGACGAAGATGGTCGTGGCCAGGTTTTGTTGCGATACACAGAGAAAGAAGTATAGTTAGTGGGTAGGCTGGGGCGGAAATAGATAGCCTTTGTAGGTAGTGGAATGGCAAGGAAGTACTGGCGGCTTAAATACCGTTGCTACTTAGCGGCCTCACAGAATAAACTCCACAAATTCAGTGTGTGTGTGTGTGTGTGTGTGTGTGTGTGTGTGTGTGTGTGTGTGTGTGTGTGTGTGTGTGTGTGTGTGTGTGTGTGTGTGTGTGTGTGTGTGTGTGTGTGTGTTTCATGCTCTCTCGAGTGGAAAAGTTTTTGAGAGTAACATATGTTTTTGTTTTCTGTTTGGCTTACTCTGCAAAAACAAGACTCGTGGAGAAACCCAGTAATGTGATTTTCGCTCTCCTTTATCTCGTGTTGGACTCTATCATCACGTGGGGGCCCATTAGTCGCAATAAAAAAAAAAAAAAAAAAAAAAAATAGGAGGGAAGTACTTTTCTTTACATCTTCAGCGATAACCTAATAATAAGTCTGAACCAGAATCATGACTAGGAAAGTTAACCCTCTATACTGAGAAGCATTTTTACCTCAGTATTTGGGTGTGATTAGACGATTTTATTTGCATTAGTAGGGGTCAGAAGATTAATGGCCAGAGTCTTCACTATTTTAATCCCCACATAAGTTCCTAAAGTTGTAAAAAATCACCAAATAGTATCCAGAATGAACATGAAAACGTGTTACGGTACTAAAGAGGTTAACGAAAGAAACTGCATTTGGCGTATATCTTCGTATATTTTTTCAGCGTTCGTCGTTTTTTGTGTGTCCAGTAATGAGGCATCTAGATCTACAATAGCAGGAGACGAACTCAAAAATTTGCACACATATTTCTTACCTGGACTTCTCAGATATCCCAAGTCGAAATAAACAAATTTCTTTTTATCATCTTTTATTTATGAAGCGCCTTAGAGCATGATCAAGACCAGCCAAGCGTTGTGCGACCCATTACGTCCCTCTGTACCACCTTGGTCCGTATCAAAAAACGCTGTGCTCTCTCCCCACGACTATTTTCTAAGGCCACAGAGATGATTAGCGGGATTTTCAAGAGTGTTTCTCCAGTTAATAATGTAGAAATCTTGTCACTCTGCGTCTAGAACCATAAAAACACCTAAAAAAAAACTAGTGTCAATTTAAATAAAGACTTTTGAACATAGTGGAGGTGAAGCACAGATGTGATTGAGAACACAAGCCTTTATCTGACCACGGTGGACACAATTTCCTACGTAGTAAGTTAACCGCACAACTGACATGCCATTCTTCGCTGTGTGTCCCTTAACGAACCCTGCTCCTCTACGTAATCAACCGTCAGCAGATATTTCACTACCACAACGTTAAGCATGATTGAGATCTGATGATAATATAAAGCGCATATAATTGACCCCCTGCTGACTCAACCCTGGGGCATAAGTGACCTAGAATGATGGAGGCAGGGGTGGGATGGGTGAGGAGAGGCCAGGCTGTACCAGGTGAGGGCAAAGAGGTACGAATGAGTCTTGTTTCATAGGCCGGGACTTATTAGAGCGGGCAAAGCAGAGCAGATGAGAGCAGGCAGGGAAAGCGGCAGTGGGTAGGTCTGTAGGGGAGCAGAAGGGCAAGGCAAGTAAGAACACCTGCGACATGACACCTCAGGCACTCAACATGTTTCTAAAATCGTAGAGTGGAGGCTGAGAATTGTCCCTTCCATAATGACGAAGAGTGAAAATAGGGATACTCACAAGAATTGGCACACACACACAAACAAACACACACACACACACACACACACACACACACACACACACACACACACACACACACACTCATAGGTGATAGTGTAAGTATGAATCGTATAGCGAACACGTGAAGAGAAGTTGTTGTGGAGATAATGGTGGTGGTGGTGGTGGTGGTGGTGGTGGTGGTGGTGGTGGTGGTCCATAATGTAAGGAGTAGATAAGGTTACTGTAAGGGAACCAGTTGAGCAGGGTGATCGTGAACTCTTCCGCCACAAAGTCGTTTAGCCTGCCACCCAGCAAGTCAGGGAATAAGCCACTAGTCAATAAGCCAATCAGTCAGCCAGTCAGTCAATCATTCAGCCATCTATCTAGCGAATCAGCCAGTCAGTCAGCCAGTCACTCGGTCAGTCAGCCATCTATCCAGCCAATCAGCCAGTCAGTCAGCCAGTCACTCAGTCAGTCAGCCATCTATCCAGCCAATCAGCCAGTCAGTCAGCCAAACACAAGGAAGTACAAGAAAAGAGAGAATATCATTGTTTATCAGTGAGAGGAATGAAAGAGAGAAGATAATTGTGGATTCCTGCATTAATAAGGTGGACAGAATAGAGAGTAGAGAGTCTTGTACAGCGAAGAAAAAGGAAGACAGGCTTGTACTAAGGAACGACGAGCGACAAGGCAAAAAAAAAAGCGCCAGAGTTTGTTTTTATATGTGAAGAAGTTTGATAATATGTTAAGGATATCGTGTTCTTATTCCTCGTGCCAATGGAGACGCTTCTCTTTGAGGTCAGAAGCATCTTTCTCTTTCTCAGCTTCTCTCGACCTGACCACACCCATTCTCACCCACACGCCCTAATTTCACCGTCCTTGTTTTCTCCTTCTCCCTCCCTCTCTCTCTCTCTCTCTCTCTCTCTCTCTCTCTCTCTCTCTCTCTCTCTCTCATTCCTTCTTAGATGAAAGTGCACTGATTTATTCAGCTAATGGTCTTGCTGATGCATCTGTCAAGGAGTCAAGATGCTTAGACCTGAAGGAGCTTTGCAACTTTCTCCATTACGCTGATTCATGATAGTGTTTACTGCCCATTGAAGAGTAAACACATAGGGAAAAATAAAATGACAATAGATCAACTAATTGTCTGTATGTAGCATGGCAATGGTCTTAACCCCTTCAGTACCATGACGCATTTCCATCTTCATTCTGCTTACTATTTGGTGATTTTATACAGCTTCAGAAATTTACGTGGGGATTGAAATAGTGATGAGTAGCCACAGACCTTTCCTAATCTAAATAATATCTTCCAATCCCTCCCAAAACTCGTGGTAAAAAAATGCGTTCAAGTGCTGAAGGGATTAAAGCTTGTAATGACTCTATCTAGCAAAATACCTCTAATGCGTAGTGTAGAATTTATTGGTTTCTTAAAGTCTCTATGTGCGTTTTCAATCCACACCCCCGACAAAAAAAAAAAAAAAAAAAAAAAATTCGTGTATCTCCAATTAGATTAAGGATTGCGGACGAGCTTAAACTTCTGACCTTTCTCATTTTAGTTGTCCCTGTAAGGCTCACAATTAAAGATAACCAAGAGTCACTATCAACGTGGCTGCCTCAGTGTCTGGATTATCAAAGACCTTCCTCTCGCCTGTACAGACAAAGGAGAATACAAATATCCTTAACATGAGATAATCGAAATGGAAAGCAATGAAAAAGTATACGACATTTCCGCATCTCGCACCACGCCATCCCAATCATAACGTTTCCCTGACACAACTCACGCCTGGAGTCCACGCAAAACCTTAACATCCTGGTTGCCTCCGCGTACTGTCAGCAACGCCTTGGTGTGTGCATTATCATTCGCCCGGTACGTTGCTTTGAACCTGCCTTAAGCGTAAAACCTGTTTAAGAAAATATAGGAAAAAAATCTGCCCATCACATGCTGAGTAATGGTCCCCTTCCTCCTAATGGTCTTGTACTGCTTCTATTTTTAACCTCTTCAGTACTGGGACATATTTTTACCTTGAAATTTGTGTACAGTTAATTGACATTAGAAAGGGTCTATGAAGATCAAGAGATTAATGACCACAGTCTCACTAATTTAATCCTCCACATATGTTCTGAGGATGTTTAAAATCACCAAAGGAATGAATATGAAAACGCGTCATGGTACTGAAGTGGTTAAGGCACGTGCGTTACATAAACACGTTCATATTTACTGACAAATACCAATACCGACACAATGGTGGCGATGACAGAAACCTGAGACACAAGATAGCTATGGGCTTACGCCTCTTGTTCAGGTGGGAAAGGCGGATTTCCCGGTGCTTATGTAAGACGAACACATGAAGAGTAAGGGAGAGGTAAAAAACCTGTTCAGGCTCTCAAGGCCGACATAGAAGCGCCTGCTCCGTATGTGTCCAGTGATACGGCGTAGGTTAATGGCCCGTGTGATGCAGAAAAAGAGGAGACATGAGACAGAAGAAGATTTGATTATGGGAGAAAGGAACAAGAAATTAATCGACATGGAGATGCAGGCAGGCGGTCAGAAAGTAAAATGTGGAAAGTCTGAACTAAAGATATAGAAAGTGCAGACAGTGAGGCGCAAGGATGAGAGGAAATCAAATGCTTGAGTGAAGGAAAAGAAAAGTAAGGGTAAAGGGCAAGCATGAGAGCAAAAATCAAGCAGAAGAAGGAAGAATGAGAAAGTGAAATATGAGCAAGACAAGACGCAGACAGTGAGAAGGATGAGCAAGGAGAGAGAGAGAGAGAGAGAGAGAGAGAGAGAGAGAGAGAGAGAGAGAGAGAGAGAGAGAGAGAGAGAGAGAGAGAGAGAGAGAGAGAGAGAGAGAGAGAGAGAGAGAGAGAGAGAGAGAGAGAGAGAGAGAGAGAGAGAGAGAGAGAGAGAGAGAGAGAGAGAGAGAGAGAGAGAGCAATAATAGAACAAACCTGTTATACCACCCTCTTTAAACCTACACCATTTCCTATCGCCAGTGAGTAGCAAATTTGATCATCCAATGCCCCTAAAGTGGCTTAAATGTAATATCTTGAGCACCTTTCCCCGCCTTTAAACACGCTTATCTCCCCCTCCTATGCTATTAACGATCGCCTCTCAGCCCACCGCCCTTCCAATACATACTCTGTAATTCCACCAACCCAAGGGCAAGAAGAGTTCATTACTAGGCAGGTCAGGTCTGAAATATGCTACCTCTGTCCTTCTTACTACCTTCCTGTAAGCCGCCTAGATTGTATCGTAGTAAACTTTATCACTTGTTCTCTCTCTCTCTCTCTCTCTCTCTCTCTCTCTCTCTCTCTCTCTCTCTCTCTCTCTCTCTCTCTCTCTCTCTCTGTATGTCTGTCTGTCTCGGTTCATTTATGTTCTTTAACTGTAGGAAACTTGTCATGTCACGATCGGTAAAAATGTTGCATAGGTTGGGATGGCATGGGGTGGATTGTTGTGGCCTTGTTTATTTTCATATTACAAAACAAAGATAATAAAGACAATATCTAATTATATTTCTCTCAAACTAAATAATCGTAATCGCAAATAAGTCAGTCAAAAGATAGTAGATATTTTCAGCGATAGAAAAACAAAAGACTGCATTAAATTGTGGGATGTAAGAATTCACCCTCAAAGCAAATTCCAGTTCATTAAGAGCAACGTCAGGCGGCCACCACACGCCATCTCCGTCACCACGAAACTAACGGGGAGAGGCGAGAGAAGACCCTCCCTATGCTGGACACCCTCTGGCCCACCCGTATAAAAACCAGAAAGGTCTGGTCTCCTTTAACCCGACACGTACCCCAGGTGGAGCGAACGCCGTCCAATCACAACGAAGGAGTATTGAGAAAAAGTATTCTCATTGGTGAACGATTCGTAGGGAGAGCACACTGATAGGTAGAAACGAGGTCTCAAAGGTAAAGTTGTATATGATCCACAAGTTTTGGCACCGAGTTGCTAGGAAGCCAATGTACTTGTGTGTTTTATCAGTGAGTTTAAATTATTGAGTACATGAGTGGCAAATGTGCTACTTTTTTCCAAGCACGTGCAAACGTGATCTCCCTCGGTCAAGGACGAGTGGGAGCTGAGTCTGGTTTAAAACCTCTGGCACAACATACGGCCCACTGCCGACCGGCCTGCTCACAAGAAGTCCACCCGGTTCTTGGATCGCGCCAGTCTCCCGCCTGACCTCGTTCTGGATAGAGCAGAAGAACGTCTCCCTGAGTGTAAAGCGACGGTGTGCTAGGTAAAAGACGTGCACGAAATGGAAACACATCAAAGTGAATTTGTTCCTGATGAACGATAGTGAAAATGAAGACATGCTGGAAGGTGGACACAAGGACTGTACTCTCCGCCAAGTAAGTACTAGTACTAGTACATCTCTGGTGTTAAATTGGAGTAACACACTAGCAGTTAAGGTGGAGGCGGGAACCCGTGAACAGTGATACCATTGCGGCGCTGGTCAAACATTACCACAAGAAACACCACTGAAAAATAACTCTAAAGGCAGGTGTGTTAATTAAAACAACCGTCATTGCCAATTCATTAGTATTTCTGCTACTAATACTAATAATAGTAATAAATAATAATGATGATGATAATAATAATAACAAAAATAATAAAAATAATAATAATAATAATAATGATAATAATAATAATAATAATAATAATAATAATAATAATAATATTATTATTATTATTATTATTATTATTATTATTATTATTATTATCATTATTATTATCATTATTATAAATAAACGACAATACGAATATCAGTGTATTCTTGAGGTACAGGTTGTTGCGTAACTGAGTTCCCAGAGACAAAAGGTCCTCATTTAGCGAGTATTTACATATGTTATCTGTTGAGCCTTAGGGAGGAGGAGCGGTGACCATGCTGCTGTGAAAAGAGCGCTAACCCTTGATGAAAAGATTAGCCGTCACACCAATTCTTCGAGGCATGGGGTGGGAGGTTCCTCGCTTCAGTGGGTCCAGTAGGTCAGGAGCAACCCGTCCACCATCCAGGTTAAGCAGGTCAGACCAAACTGCTCGTGTTAAAAATGATGATTAATGAAAGCAAACGTCGTTCACCGATACCTGACAAACAAGTAGGTTTTTTTGTGGCTGTTAAAAGAAGAATTCGAAAAAAAAAAATATCGAGAGTAATAATCTTTAACTTATTATTTTCTTAATTTCCTCCACCAGGGCCCATTTCACGAGGACTGCAGTGTCACCTACACAAATATATACATTACGACGTGGCTCCTGTTACCAAGAAGTGAGCGGTTTTTACACGGAGATTTTTCTTTTAATCTTATCACCACCACATGTTAACACTTCTGCTTTCATTTCTACTCAGTAACCTGTGTTTTGCTTATTCTGGGACAGACCGTTGCCATCACGATGGAAACACAAATGTTTAAATATATATTTTTTTTTCAATCAAAGCAGAAAGTTCATTATAATCTTACCAATATGAATTAATATACATACATACATACACACACATTTGTATAGTGTATAAATGGACAGATAGACAGATAAACAGATAGATAGATAGATAGACAGATACATAGATAGACAAAGATACATAGATAGACAGATACATAGATAGAGACAGACAGAGAGACAGACAGCTAGCTAGATAGATAGATAGATAGACAGAGACAGACAGACAGACAGACAAATAGACAGATAGATATACCCCATAAGCATTTCTGAAGTAACTGAGAGTGGCTGGTGGCTGGTTGACCGGTGCCTCCTGCTGCACACACATAGATTATCACAAGGATCATCTGTAAGCAGTCAATGTCAATGTGATGTACGAGATCCACGTCGCCATTATTCCCTTAATGTGCCAAACTATCTTACTATATTTGTGCTGGTGTGTGTGTGTGTGTGTGTGTGTGTGTGTGTGTGTGTGTGTGTGTGTGTGTGTGTGTGTGTGTGTGTGTGTGTGTGTGTGTGTTTGCACTGAGACTATCATACCATACTTGTGCTAGTGTGTGTGTGTGTGTGTGTGTGTGTGTGTGTGTGTGTACCATGAAGAGGTGAGACTTGCTTGTCCAGATAGCACTCAGAGCGACACAGGGAAAGAACTTTATTAACCCCTTCAATACTGGAACACATCTTTACCTTCATATTTGTGTACGATTAGACGATTTCATTGACATTAGGAACGGTCTATAGAGGCCAAAAGATTAATGTCTAGAGTCTTCACTATTTCAATCCCCCAACATGAGTTTCTGAAGCTGTACAAAATAAACACATAGTAAGCAGAGTGAGTATGAGAAGACGTAATGGCACTAAAGGGGTTAATCAAGATAAAAGGATGATATACATACTCTTGAATTACTACTACTACTACTACTACTACTACTACTAGCACTATTTTTACTAGTACTACATCTACTACTATTACTACAACAACTACTACTACTACTACCAATAATAATAGTAAAAATAACAATAAATGTCCATGCTTTATTAAAAGATCCACGAATTCTTAAAGTGAAGGCACGACAACAATTCCAGATAACATTAGTAAAGCCATAAGTCTCCACGTTAAGTAGCTCCTGCGATCCTCTCCGCCAGACGTGATCCTTTATCATTATGTTCCATTGTTTCCATACCTTTCATTTGTTATTCCGATCTCCCTCCGTCATAAAAACACGTCGGTATGCCATTCTCTCTCTCTCTCTCTCTCTCTCTCTCTCTCTCTCTCTCTCTCTCTCTCTCTCTCTCTCTCTCTCTTCCTCTGCCCATTGTATCAGAACACAGGAACATGTTGGCTTCACTCTCTTGATACTGAAGATAACTACTCTCTATCCATAATGATGAAAATAATAATAATAATCGACAACATTTCCCAAGTTTAGCAGAAGTATAATGCCTGAGGGAACGAAAACAGCACGTACTGTATGTATATGAGACGACGTAGCGTAATTCGTTGTATAGTGGCATGAAGTAGAGTCGAAAGTTAGTGATCCACATAGCAGAGTCAATGAAAAAACCTAATTGTTCCTCTGAGCGGGAATGTAAGTCATATGAATACTGCTAAATACATCACGACCTAACTTGCAGGTAATAGTAATAAAATCCAATGGGGTAGTGTAGCAGATATTAAGAGGAAAAGAAAGGTACGATGAATGAGTGTGGGAGAAAAGGCAATAAACTAGTTCTTTCCCACAGCACACCGTAATGGGTTCAAGGAAGGGTGCAGAATGCCAAGGGAGCTCAGACGCGTTCCAGAGACGAAACTGGGTGAAGGGAGAGCTGGAGGCAGTGTGTTCATGTTTGGTATTCTGCTCCGTCCTGGGAAAAACTCAATGACTGTATTTCTCCACGAGGACTTCACGCCTTCAGTATTGGAAAGCATTTTTATCATGAATTGTTTGTGATTAGACAATTTTATTTACATTAGGAAGGATCTATGGAGGTATGAAGATTAATGGCCAGTCTTTTCACTATTTTAATCCCCACATAAGTTTCTGAAGCTGGATAAAATCACCATAGTAAGCAGAATGAATAAGAAAACGCGCCATGGTACTGAATGGGTTAAAGTGATTACGTGAAACATATATTTGGTAACGCTGTACAGTACTGTCGCTCTCTATAGCTGCAGAGCTTTGTGGGACGTGGTGTAAGGTGGGTGTATGGTCTCAGTCTCTTAACAATGAGTTTAAATCAGTAAGGAAGGAAAGGTCATGGTGTCAGTACAGGTGAGTCGTCTCTGGACCGCCAAAGTTACTATTTTTCTATCTAAATTCCGTTAGTTGCTTTTATTTTTGTCTTTTGTTTTCTCTTTCTTTTGCAACGTCATGTTTCGATATCACAGGCAACGATCATTACGTGAGGTGAAAAGAAGACACCTTTCTTTCCCACCGTTTCTACGACGCTGTGTCTTTTAGCTCACCAATTGTACCTTTGTTATTCTTAATGGCCTCCTACCAACACACAACCAATCATCTTTTCCCTCGACCCTAAAATGACCATACTAATAATAGTGTTTCTCTCTCTCTCTCTCTCTCTCTCTCTCTCTCTCTCTCTCTCTCTCTCTCTCTCTCTCTCTCTCTCTCTCTCTCTCTCTCTCTCTCTCTCTCTCTCTAATTACCAATAAATCCTTCACCATCTAGGATATCTGGAATTCGTGTCTATCATGTGTCGTTTGGGTCACTACAGCCTCTCCTGCCAGTTCTCTACTTTCCTCATTATCGCGGAATTTCGTCCCTCCCGTTACTCCAAAGTTTTTGTGAGGCTCCTGAACCTATTACCTCATTCCTTTGTGTACGGATATAACAATCGCTTATCTCCCTACATCCGATTATTGAGCCTGAGGCAAGAACAGGAAGAATGCACAAAAAGTACAAGGTGATTGTGAGAACAGTAATTTGAGATTCACTCGTGTCTTGGTACTATTCAAGTTGTATGGAGACGGTCCTTTTGCGGTTAAAGGTCCACTTCTTCTGGGCTTTTACGTCCTCTGATAAGTTTAAGAGTGAATTTAGCTATAATTAGAGGGAAACCTCTCTCTCTCTCTCTCTCTCTCTCTCTCTCTCTCTCTCTCTCTCTCTCTCTCTCTCTCTCTCTCTCTCACACACACACACACACACACACACACACACACACATATATATATATATATATATATATATATATATATATATATATATATATATATATATATATATATATATATATATATATATATATATATATATATATATATATATATACTTGCTTTCTAAATCTTTCCGGTTTCTGGTCTGATGAATTGTATTTTTAGCTTTTCAATTTTTTTTTTTTTCTTTTCTTTCAAGTGGCAATTCGTTTTATATTTCAAATAAGCGAAACAGATTTAAGTGAATGCCCGACATTTAAGAATTGTAATCAAAACTGACTGCAGAGGATTGGATGAAGGAATAATGTGTGTGTCTTTGCGTTCATTCAAGTCAACGCACTCCTGCATTAACGTCCAAGCATTACTCACAAACTAGCCACAGCTTTATTTACTTTTGCACCCATTTCGTTGTAACTTTTTTTCTCGCCCTCCACGTCCTCCACGTTGAGGGAAGCCTTCCCCGGTGGATCCTCGGAAAATAGCAGCTGGCCACCTCACCGCAGACCGCCTTTGGGTAGAAGGGTACAAACGCTGCATGAGTCGAGATCAGGAAAAACCAGACCAAGAATATCATAAAACTAACGCACACATCTTCGCGTTTCGATAATGTATTGTGCAAAGTTTCCTATTTCGGTGTTCATCGGACTATGTTACAATTTAGTGTAAAAGTTGGAGAAAGAAACCATCTACAATATTTCTGAAATGATCCACCTTGAAAGTCATGCAGGGCGGAGACGTTCCACTTTGATGATTACACTGCCCTTGAACTCCAACTTGGAAAAAAAAATGACAATTAAAAAAAAGAGCAATGCGTTCTTACACTTAGCCAAAATGTGGGCGCCAAATTTTTCGTCCAGTATTATAATTTTAGCTTCAGAAAACTCAACGATATTTTGTTTTTGTGCCATGGTGTGTCCGCTCTCATATGTTTTTTTTGGCTCCTCCGGACGGGCGCGGCACCGTTAGCCACACCCACAGTACGGAAAAAGATGGCAATATTGATTCCCTATACATGACAAGCCATTCTTTATAATCATTGCTTTGACGAAAGGCGCACTGTCTTTGTACGTGGCGATGGTGAGGATGCTAAGAATGAGTAGAAAAGGGTATAGGAAGGAAGAAAGAAAAAAATAATGACTAAGTAGTAGTAAAAAAACAATGGTACTATTATTATTATTATTATTATTATTATTAGTAGTAGTAGTAGTAGTAGTAGCAGCAGCAGCAGTAGCAGCAGCAGCAGTAGTAGTAGTAGTAGTAGTAGTAGTAGTAGTAGTAGTAGTAGCAGCAGTAGTAGCAGCAGCAGTAGCAGTAGCAGCAGCAGCAGTGGCAGCAGCAGTAGCAGTAGCAGCAGTGCAGTAGTAGTAGTAGCAGTAGTAGTAGTAGCAGCAGCAGCAGCAGCAGCAGCAGCAGTAGCAGTAGTAGTAGCAGCAGCAGCAGCAGCAGCAGTAGTAGTAGTAGCAGCAGCAGCAGTAGCAGTAGTAGTAGTAGCTGTGGCAGTAGCAGTAGCAGTAGCAGTAGTAGCAGTAGCAGTAGAAGTAGCAGTAGCAGTAGTAGCAGCAGCAGAAGTAGTAGTGGTAGAATCTGTGTTTTATATTCCTTGAGTATGAGGAAGAGCTACAAAAAGAGACAGTGGCAGAGGTCTGGAAACTCGTCTCTTGGGAACTTTTTACTTCATGCGTAATAAAAAGAAGCTAAATGGGTTTATCTCAATTTCTTTTTATATTCTGTACACTCCTTGTAGGTTTGGCTTCCCTCACTTCTGAACTAACTAACACTATCACGTGACATCCTCCTCCTCCTCCTCCTCCTCCTGCTCTTCATCATCATCATCGTCATCACCATCTAAGCCTTTTCAATCTCTCTTTTCAAACAAACGATATGATTTAACTCTGTATGGAGTCACTAGAAGCATTCGTATCCTTCATTAACCCCTTCAGTACCATGACG
The DNA here is from genome assembly GCF_017591435.1 of Portunus trituberculatus. Lineage (NCBI taxonomy): Eukaryota > Metazoa > Arthropoda > Malacostraca > Decapoda > Portunidae > Portunus > Portunus trituberculatus. The sequence goes on along the minus strand of NC_059269.1, from coordinate 10,488,281 downwards.
CGTTTTCACATTCATTCTACTTACTATTTGGTGATTTTATACAACTTCAGAATCATATGCGGGGATTAAAATAATGAAGACTGTGGCCATTAATCTTCTGACCCCCATGGACCCCGGCTAATATATATAAGATCGTCTAATCGTACACAAATCTCAAGGTAAAAATGCGTCCCAGCACTGAAAGAGTTAACGTGGTGCCAGTACATTCAGTTTTATATATTGTTCATGTGATCGGCAAATACCAGCTCTCACTTATAAACAAAGGAAAATATAAAAGTCAAAGCAGTGAGCAGTCTCCTTCATACATATATACATAAGGAAAAGAAAAATGGAGATTAGGTTTGAGTCAGATATAAAAAGCATGTCTCACCAGCATCGACACTAACAGACCTCACCAAACTATCATAAACATAATTTTCAAGCGACATTATCACCGAACAAGCTGCATTACATTATACACACATGAAGGCAGTTTGTCGCAAGGCAGCTCCAAAGATAGCGGTGCAGTGCTTGGGATCTGAATACTCACTGTGACGGGGGGCATTTTAGGTTATTATAATCCTCACTTGTTACAATATTGACGCTGAATTTATGACGCACCTCGAACAAGAATGAAGGTTCAAAGGAGAAATAAGTCAAGAGTACTACAAACAAGATCACTTCCTCTCACAAAAGTAATGCTAAATGAGGTCGAGAAACACAAGCCGCCTCCCTTCCTGGCACGAGACATAAAAACGCCTTGAACAAGAAGATAGATTTATTACCCAGCGTTTCCGGATGCATCTGTTCCTGGGAGGGGAGATTTGTACTTGCTGCAGAGTTGCTTCAATGATAGACGTGATGGGAAGACAAGGGAGGTATAGGGTGACACGTCAAGGCTCTCAGAAATATCTAAGAAATCTGCCTCACGTTTCAACATACTTGCTTACTTATAGTGGAGTTATTGGAGTTTGGATATTGAAATGTGTTTATGTAAAAGGAAATGGACAAAAAAATACGTGTGGTCAGCAGATCCCCAGTGGTTTCTACCTTTAGCCCCTTCAGTACTGGGACACATTTTTACCATGAAATTTGTGTACAATTAGACAATTTTCTGAAGCTGTAGAAAATCACCAAATAGTAACTAGAATGAATATGGAAACGCGTAATGGTACTGAAGGGGTTAAAACAACGATTGCTCTTGGCTTTTAACTATGAAACGTGTTCTATTGGGTTGAATATTCAACCACAAACTATGCATATTAATTCGTACCACATAAGTAACGTAAGGCTCATACTTATACAACCTCGAATCTTGTTATTTTCCTAGTCTTTACCTCCGTAACAAAAGGCAGCCGCTGCACGAGAAAGTTTAACCACTGATCTAGAGCAAACAGGCAGCTACTCGCTACTCCAGGACCGGTTCCCTACCACACAGCTCCCGCTCATACTCCTACCTGAAGTGACCAATGTTGGTACAAACTGCTCGTATTTTCTGGAGGTGTTTTGCCTAATTTCAGCTTGTTTACAAGTTTTCCTATCAGAACACTAATACGTGTAGTACAATACATCTCTTCACTGAAGCAGGCAGTCTAATTATCATAAAAGAAACATTAAAGAACAAGTGTACAAAAGAGGAACATTTGATGATGTTGGCACAAACGGCGCAATCATGATAATATACGAAGTTTCCTTCCCTCAGGCCAGGGAAGAAGAAACGAGGTATGACTCAAAACATTATCATAAGGAAAACCACGCCAGAAATGCTGTGTTGAGGTGAGTCGAAAGGTTACCGTACAAGTGTTGAAGTCAAGTTTCTATCACAGACTTGTATAGACGGCCGTATTCGTCACATCTTGTCTTAGAAGTGCTTGGCAAAGAAGACAGAGAGGGAGGAAGCTGCAAATACCCACAAACACAGTGTCCGTTCTTCCAGGAATCGAATGGAATTGACTTGTATAGTCTCTCAAGGGATCATGAATAGGAGACATGTAATTACAAGGAAGAGTAAAGGAAGAATGAGAGTTTTAGCCCCTTCAGTACTGAGACGCATTTTTACCATGAGATTTGGGTATGATTAGACGATGTTATTTACATTAGGAAGAGTTTATGAAGATCAGAATATTAATGGCCAGAGTCTTCACTATCTTAATCCCCACATAATCTTCTGAAGTCGTTTAAAATCACTAAATAGTAAGAATGAATATGAAAACATGTCATGGTACTGAAGAGGTTTCAGAATAATAATGATATACGGATGAAAGCAAAAATCAGATGAATATCAAGACGAGAGAGAGAAAGAGTGAAAGCACTTCCACTGAGACAAACAGTTGGTCAGAGGAGTGGAGTGGGTGGAAGTGAAAATGAAGCCTGTGTCCGCGAGTGTTAAGAGGTGAAGCAGCACAGAAAGGTGGAGTTACCACTTTTTGTTTCCAAAATAGAGGTCATAACTGTGTGTATCTAGAAGCTATTGGTAAATGCCGTGATTTATATGTAATCAAACGAAATTTACAAAACGGCCGGTATATTTATTGAACTAATATTAATTCTATATCGGACTGTTTTGTTTCCTTTCAGTATTATCTTCGAACACGAAATATTCAGTAGGAAGAGAGTATGTAGTGTTAAACTCCCTTATAAGACACTCATTATTAAGATCTAAAAAGGGCAGTTCTGTTTTGTTTTTCCTACTCTTCACAATTTTTTTTTTAATATGCACTTACAGACACAAAAACACACAAACACACACACACACACACACACACACACACACACACACACACACACACACACACACACACACACACACTGCTTCAACATAATGGCATTTCCGGTAAACTGTAGAGAGTTGGTACAGACAATGGTGACTCATTTAATGGGCAAGAAAGTGCGCTCCACCTTCTGTCCCGTCTCGCTTCCCAGTCATGCAACCACTCCGGATGCTACACTCCAGCGCAGACTTTTTAGCTAATCTTAACCTACAGTGCCTCAGAGCCTCTCCCGTTCACCACCCACACCACACAAGGCCAGTATCGTGCTGGAGGAAAAAGGGCGTGGAAACAGAGACTTTTTAGCTAATCTTTCCCTACAGTGCCTCAGAGCCTCTCCCGTTCACCACCCACACCACTCTAAGCCAGTATCGTGCTGAGTGACAAGGGTGCGGAAACAGGACACAGTGCGACTCGACGAGAGGACACAATTATTAGGTAGAGATGTTGAGTAGACAATGCAGATTATTCCAGCTACATGCCAGAATCAATTGTAATATTATCAGAATTTAGGTATTTATAAGATCAATTTCGGATACTATAAAAAGAACACCGTGGATGGAAGTAAAAGATATAAAAGACAAAAGCAGAGGGAAAGCATAGCGTGATGCGACGGAACGAGAAAGACCAAAGAACCTGCAAAAAAGTCTGTGATGCGGTACCTCTGTGCATCACGAACCTGGAGGAGGATGAACTGCAGGTCCTCAAGCATCACGAAAGTGGGGCCGGGCCGGTGGAGGGATCCTAGCCACCCCGTGACGGTAGAACGCCCTCCTCCCTCCACCTGAGCCGCCCCCTTCCCCATCCCACCCCTCCCTGACACACATAGCCTCTCCTCGCTACACAAACGTACTATCTTAACACTGCAGAATTTTGTACGGGAAAGCACATACTTGCATTCACTTCTGGCTCGCTTTATCACTTTACACAAATGTTTACGCACCATTATAAGATTTTTTTCTCGTATTTTTCCAAGGCATCTCCTACCATCTTACGCGTTGAGGAGAGTAGCAGTTGGGTATTGTTTTATTGTAATCATCCTCATTCTCTCTCTCTCTCTCTCTCTCTCTCTCTCTCTCTCTCTCTCTCTCTCTCTCTCTCTCTGTATTGGCTTAACGTTCCTCTTGTCTGGTCAATGCATGATACAAACTCTTCTCAGGTCACGACTCCCTTAGTTCCCAGTGGAGCGTCGTTTCTATTGATGATAATGGGCACATAAAGAACAAATGTGGCGCAGGACTACATGGTGGCGTTCCTCTGTCATAATCTGTCATTGGAAGAAGGGAAAAGATACGATCAGGTGACCAAGCGTGACTAATAAATGCCAGGGGTCTGCCTCCAGCTAAATAGTTCCCATGTACACACACACACACACACACACACACACACACACACACACACACACACACACACACACACACACACACATACACACTGGCTGGGTGATCAGCAGGCGACCGAGGTGAATTACACACACAAAGGTCACCACACGCGTCCTTGCATATGTGTGTGCACGATGACAACGTGATCTAGCCAATTCGAAACGTTCTCAACGGGGATAGTAATTATTTCTCTCTCTCTCTCTCTCTCTCTCTCTCTCTCTCTCTCTCTCTCTCTCTCTCTCTCTCTGGTGGGGATGGGATGTACGGGAGAGAGTGAGCAACAGGGAGTGGGAGTGAGAGGCAACTAGTGTGACCAGCAGGACTGCTGGAGTCCATAGAGGCGGCAGCCCTCAGCGCCACTCCGCCACACCTCAGCCCAGTTCTCGTGGCGGAGCGTGATGAGCACAGAGCCGCCCAGTCGGAAGTCGGCAGTCGGTGACGGTGATTTCTCGGCGTCAGACCGTTAGCTCCCGCCTCCTGCCGCCGTGGAGGAGCGCTGTGCGGCGGAGGATGGTGTGTGTGGC
>NC_059269.1:10393628-10478628 GCF_017591435.1 Portunus trituberculatus | reverse complement strand
AAAAGTGATGACAGTTACCTCTCACGGAAAAAAAAAAAAAAAGGAGGGCTCTTCTCTCCCTCTCCCTCGAACTGAACTCCCATTTGGAGCTGTGGTCAGGCTGCAGATGACGTCATTTGCATAACGAACTAACCTCAGCACCGTTCTGTCTCCTGCCACGAGCATTACGTTCTTTTTTCCACGTTGCTAGAAAGATGAGACCATATAAACAGTTGAAACTTAAGTATTTTCGCCTTTGGAAGCAGATCTGTAACAAAAAGAAATGAACTGATAATGAAATGCAGTCAGTATGCTCAAGTTTCTGATTTAAGGTTTCACAGTATCACTTCAAGACCAAGAATGCACCACTTATAAACACTGTACTGCTCTTCATGATTGTATATTTCAAGTATTGTTTGAAAAAAGATAATTTTCCTCCTGGTTCCCTATGAGCGTGCCTGGCAACCTGTCGTAACATACCTGACAGTAAAGCTTCTCATTAAAGCACCTGCATTCCAACTTCAAGTGTGACACAACCTCAGCGGAAAGTAGCACAGATAGCTGGAGTGTGAAATGAGTGTGAGTAGCGGCATTTCTGGTACTCTCCTACACAGCTAAACGATCATTTCCGGATCCCACCTTGTCTCGAAAGGCTTGCCATGCTTCCTCTTTAATATTCCTCCCTTGTTCCTTCGCACGGCCACTCTTTCCATTGTGTTCACAGTATTTATGACAAGGTGATACCAATGCCAATGACAAGAATGAAGATCTATTTTTTTTTTAATATGCAGGAGGGGCAACTGGCCAAGGGCAACAAAAAGTAAATAAAAAAAGGCCCACTGGGTTGCCAGCTCTCTTAAGAGTCATATGAGTTATCCAAAATTCAGGGATAAATATCTTGAAACCTCCCTCTTAAAAGAAGTCAAGTCGTAGGAAGATAGAAATACAGAAGCAGGCAGGGAATTTCAGAGTTTACCAGAGAAAGGTATGAATGATTGAGAATACTGGTTAACTCTTGTATTAGAGAGTTGGACAGAATAGGGGTGAGAGAAAGAAGAAAGCCTTGTGCAGTGAGGCCGTAGGAGGAGGGTAGGCATGCAGTTAACAAAATCAGTAGAGCAGTTAGCATGAAAATAGCGATAAAAGATAGCAAGAGATGCAACATTCAGGCGGTGAGAAAGAGGCTGAAGAAAGTCAGTGAGAGGAAAGCATGTTATGGTTCCTAACACTTCAGCACTCCTGGTTAAGAGAAACTCTCTAAAGCCACCAAGATGCATGTGTGGCCCAATACTGTAGAGACTGTTCTTTTTTGTTAGTTTGTTTATTTCCCATACACGTTGGAATGAAGGGCAGAGGCCTAAACAATATCTGGAGTAGTTGTATAATAATGTGACTGCTTTATTTTTCAGACATGATGACGTGGTGCGTGATTACGATACTGGTGGTGGCGGTGACGGCAGGCGGGGTGACGCAAGCCGCCAGCATGGAAGACACGGTAAAAGACTTGTATGAGGCGCCGCCGGTGGGTGAACAAGGACGGTTATTCTTAAACTATGATCAAGCGGCGGCCTTCAACACTTCCGTTGCCTTCACCATCCCCTTATTCTCCTTCACACTGCCCGGCGCTAGTGACACTAGCGCAGCCGGCTTGGATGCCCAGTCCTTTGGCGCCGTGGCCTTCATAGCGCTCTTCCTGCTGGGAGGTTTGGCAGTGGCCATCTACACCACCTCTCAGGGCGCCGTCGGTGGAGGGAGGCATTACGCGGATGAAAAAGCACATGAGGAGTCACTGCTGACCAGGCTGGTGACGGACTCCCTGTCTGGTCTCCCCAATGTCGTGGACATTGGCAGCTGTGCGAGGCTAGCAGTGTGTGGGGCCCACGCCGAACCTCAAAGATACGGCCTTTTCGCCCTGCCCATCAGATTCCTCATGCCGTGAGTATTCACTCATCTATTCATCTACCTTTTCTTATGACGAAAAGCTCATGAATTCACTTCATAATCTTTCACCATTCACTATTACAAAGTTGTAATGCATATAATCATGCATACATTGAGTTAATTATAGTGCATCACATCCATGCACATGTTCAGTAGAGGCCAAAACATTGCTTATATTCAATGGGAAATGGAAATTAGCTCCCATAGATAGCACAACAAGGATAATATTCCCCTCACGTCACTTTACTGAACGTGACCTTGAGTATAGACGCCCTAAGAAGCGTACTTGGCAACTGCACCACGTAGCCTGACCTATTACGTGTGGCGAGTAGGAATTGAGGTCTGCCAACATGCCTATCTGCTTATACGGCACAACAGACGACGAGGAAACCATACACCGGCTATAATTAATGAAGATATAACATTAATAATAACTGTTATGTTCTGAGGAAGCATTTTTCTATAATTCACGAAAACATCTACCATTCAACCCAATAAACTATAAACTACCACGCCCTTCTCTTTCGTATCAGGGACCTAGTTTATAATCAAAGGTAAGACTCGTGGATTTACTATTGGGGGCCACCTTACAATAAACACGAGAAGCATCCACGTAAGTTAGTAGCCACGAGTGTACAATTAGGAAATAAACGCGTCACAAACCTTAGCCACTCTAGAAATGAGAAAAACACGTATTTGAGAAAGAGACTCAGTGTAAAACAGAGTTGAAAGAGACAGATGTGGACAGAATAACAAACAGAACACTTAAAAGACATATATAAAGAGGGAGTGAAGAGCTTACATGAACATCACTAGAGAGCTGAGCAATAAAAGAGACAGAATGGATTTGGATGCAGAGAAACAGGTATAGGGTATCAGATGAGAGGACAGGGCGACTAGGGAGAGAGAGAGAGAGCTGGGAGGGAGATGGGGTAGTAAGTAACGGGACAGTAGATAGGGAGGGAGGATCACTGTGAATAGTAATGGGCAACTTAGCGTCAACATCACATGCTGTTCATCTTTGAGGTTCCCACGAGACAGTGAAGACTTGTGGTTTCAAAAATTCCTCAGCCTTCTAATTTCATATTCTATCTCAGCTTCCTTCCTCTGCCAAACAGGATCTGTGATATAAACACTTCCAGCCCTTATCGCGATTCCGTACGATACATTACATTCCGCGAGGCTCCTCTCAACCCCTCTTACAATTCATCAGCAGCCTTGATGTATCTTGCCGCTCATGACATGACAGCCGATTGACCCATCCCTGTGGCAGAGGCGTGCCGCCCCTCAGACCCTCCCTTCCCTCCTTCCAGTTCAGGTGCAACAAACTCTAAGAGCCCTGTTGAATTAAACTTTATTCCCAGTTAAAGTAGCAACATATTCCAGTCAATCAAGTAAGAAATATATGAACTTCGAAAAAGGAATTCTCATTTAAACCATAGTTTTTATTATACGTACTTATTTTGATTTTCCAAATTCTGTGCTTTAAAGTTATGTGTTGTTTGAAATGCAACAGTGTACTGACGGCCAGCGTGAGTGCAAGAAAGTTTCCAATGTTGCAAATCGTCTAGCTAGTTATAGTGATCAACTTCATTGCTATAACAAATAACGGTCTTTTTCTCAATTGCGGTTAAAACACCTGTTATTGAGGAAATCAAACAGAATATGATATTTTCCTGAAACACGCAGTGCTTCATCAAGTCCCTAAATTATGATGTACTCCATACTTAGGTAATGAACAACAGTTTTGTGCCGGGGGAAGAGAAGCGCGCCAGTCATTACTCATGTTTTGTGGTTGAGTCATAAAGATTTCAGTGACCAGAGAGGGAGCCTGGTGCTCGTGCCTCTTTCCTACTTTTCGTCAAGCAACTGGTTTGAACCTGCTAACAGGCCGGCAGCCAGTGAGCTGGAGGGTGATACTTTTTAGTTCGCTCCCTTAGCACGCATTACGTTACAAAACACATCCAAAAATGAAATAATAAATATATCAGTCAGTGTGTGTGTGTGTGTGTGTGTGTGTGTGTGTGTGTGTGTGTGTGTGTGTGTGTGTGTGTGTGTGTGTGTGTGTGTGTGTGTGTGTGTGTGTGTGTGTGTGTGTGTGTGTGTGTGTGTGTGTGTGTGTGTGTGTGTGTGTGCGTGTGTGTGTGTGTGTGTGCGCACGCGATTTTTTTCAATATTTATCTTTGTTTTCCAAGGATTAATTATGAACAACTCTTTAGAATTTTGGTGTCACTCTGTAATTTTGTTTTCAGTAGCTAAAAAAATTACAATTGCTGACAATTTCTTTTTATGATACGTAGACTCTTTAAGGAAAGCCGCTGTGGCATTGGAAAGCGGCAAGTAACTCACGGCACTTAATCACCACTGCAGGCAGCACGGAACCGTACCGAGACAGGTGTGCGACGTCTCTCTCTCTCTCTCTCTCTCTCTCTCTCTCTCTCTCTCTCTCTCTGTGTGTGTGTGTGTGTGTGTGTGTGTGTGTGTGTTCACATCATTAAAGGCACGCCACAATGAACCAGTAAGGATATGAATAGGCAGTAAATTTACAGTGAATCTCTTACTTAATGGTGTTTCCCTCCCACTGTACCTAATTCACGCTTAAAAAGGCTCCCTACTGAAATGGTCAAAGCTTTCTAGAACAAAGCCTCTCTAACTTATTACGCTTTGCTGTGCCGAGAACTTCAGCTTTGCTCTGCTTGCCGTTAACCTCTTCAGTACCATGACGCGTCTCCAAATTCATTCTGCTAATATTTGGTGATTTTATACAGCTTCAGAAACTTATGTCGGGTATTAAAATAGTGAAAACTCTGATTATAATCTCCTGACCTCCATAGACCCTTCCTAATGTCAATAAAATAGTTTAATCACAAGAATCTCAATGTAAAAAATGTGTCCCAGTAATGAAGGGGTTAACCACTTCAACAAGTGTCTCTGCTGAAGTATTAAGCTGAGAGCTATCACATTCCTTGTAAGTTCATGAGGCAGACTTAAACGGTACGACAAGATAGTGGAGTTTGACTCAAAATAGCTCCTGCTTCACAAAGACTTCATCTAAGTCACCCAAGTCGCACGCACTACATGCTGACTCATGGAAGTAAAGACTTAACGCGGCGGTGAACGCTAAATGGGGGCGCTGGTATCATTGTGATGACACGTGATGAGTGCCGTTGGTTGAGCCTCGGCCAAGTGTCGTGTCACTACCACCGGTGAAACTCTCCCGTTCATCTCAATACACGGTTGTTCGGTTATAAACTCATTAAGCGGGAGAAACACAACACTGCAAGGTAAGGCTACACCGCTCAATATGTCAGTTCATTCACCCTCTGGAATTGAAGTGTGTGTGTGTGTGTGTGTGTGTGTGTGTGTGTGTGTGTGTGTGTGTGTGTGTGTGTGTGTGTGTGTGTGTGTGTGTGTGTGTGTGTCAGCTAACGTGCGTGTTGGTATATATATTATTAGAAAAGGTCTGATCAAAACGAGTGAAGGAAGATGGACAGTCCCGCAAGACATATAACCTACCATCATTATTTCCCTGAAGCCATAGCAGCACACCTTAATATGGTTCGTTTCAACAATGATTTACTGACGAAGTGTATGTTTACGAATTCTTACCTAGCAAACAGAAATTCACACACACACACACACACACACACACAGAGAGAGAGAGAGAGAGAGAGAGAGAGAGAGAGAGAGAGAGAGAGAGAGAGAGAGAGAGAGAGAGAGAGAGAGAGAGAGAGAGAGAGAGAGAGAGAGAGAGAGAGAGAGAGAGAGAGAGAGAGAGAGAGAGAGAGAGAGAGAGAGAGAGAGAGAGAGAGAGAGAGAGAGAGAGAGAGAGGAGCAATGAGAATTCTTTACGCAGTCACAGGTCAGCGCCGCGTTTGAATGCTAACTGAAAAAAAAAAAAGACTAACAAAACTCCACAAGTAAAAGAATAAAAGCAACTGCAGTTCCGAGAAGCAGAGGAAATTGTACTTTAAAACCCAAGAACAAATGGAGCGTCCTAGTTACACCTCTCTCTGTTCATGCACTAGGCAACAGTCGCGCCGCAGAGTGAAAGACAAATCAGGAACTCGTTAGTGGATGTGTAAATTGAGCTCTGTGGTGTTAAGAAGGAAGGAGCAAAGTACGAGTATACCCTCCATATGTTCTTGGGTGTTCCGCGGGGAGTGAAGCGTTGCGTCACACTTGTTGAGTGGGTCACGTGAGCGCCTGATGCAGGATGGTGGTGGTGATGGCAGCAGCGGCGGCGGTAGTGGTGGTGGTGATGACTTAGGAACACCAGCAGACAAATGAATAATAAAGAGAACAAGCAGATGGGTGATAGGTAAGCAGACGCGGCAGACGGAGCAGCAATAACACACGATAAACAAGAGCATATGGAGAGGAAGGATTCGGAAGCATCAGCAATGGCGTCACTAAAAAGAACAACGATTTACAGTTAATAAGAACAAACTGACTTTCAAAATAGAAAAAAATTCGTTACGCAAAACTTACGTTCTTATCTTTACGAGACAATAAGGTGAACGAGCCATTTTTTTTTTTACCTTAACTTTTTTTTCTTTGTTTTTTTAAAGCACCAAAACATGTGTGACTTGTGGAGCCTGGAAAGTGATCAAGCAGGATATGAACCAGACAAGCTTCAGAATTTACAGCATCATCTTCTAAGTGTGTGTGTGTGTGTGTGTGTGTGTGTGTGTGTGTGTGTGTGTGTGTGTGTGTGTGTGTGTGTGTGTGTGTGTGTGTGTGTGTGTGTGTGTGTGTGTGTGAGTCAGAAAAAGGTGTGAAGAGAGAGAGGAAGGCGGATGCGGGCCAGTGGGCATTGTAGGCAGCGTATTGGTGGCTGTGTGTGTTGCAGAGGCATGAAATGAGATTGAGGAAGGTCCTTACTTACGCTGAAAATTATGGGGAGAAAACTGAATTAGATGTGTGTGGGTGAGCGAGGGCGTGCGTGGGTGTTGGTGTGGAAGGGACTGGGTGTGGGTAGGTAGGTGGGTGAGTGCCTGCTGTAATGAGCGCGAAGTGTGTGACTGTGTTCATAGCAGTGTTGTTGATATAGTGGAGTAAAAAGTGATGAAGTAGTCTGTTGTGATGTAAGGCAACGGTGTACGTAGCTTGGTGATGCCGCTTGTGGTGTGGTGTTATAGTGGCGTGACTTGCAACACCACAGCTCTTTCTTCACCGGGCGGTTGTGGTTGTCACACCTGGCGACGCACCGACCTTTGCCTTTACATTGTTGTGGGGCAGAGAGTCACCTGACTGGCCGGACACTCTCGCCTGGCCCTTGGTGATGCGCTCTTTTCTATAGTCTGTTTACTCTAAAGTATCTTCTGGGTATGGGTTTGAATGGTGTCCCAATGAATGCGTGGTTGTCAGATCTTGAGGAAAACCGTGGGTTATCCCTTTTAATAAGAGCGTTGATCAGCAGAAAACAAGAATCATTCACATCAAATCAATTACGTTATCAATAAGCTACAATATGTTTTAAATCCAGTGGCCATTTTACAGTAGACAGACTTATAGTACTAACATGTTCATAAGGTGCATTTCTAACTTATTGAGATTTAGCTTTATTTTCGACCTCCACACATCTGAGAATGTACGAAATATAGTGAAGCGATTTATCAGACTGTTACAAAAAGAAATCCATCATTCGGAGTAGGTAGAATTGAAAAACACGGGCAATAGAACACAGGAGCTCATTAGGCCTAACTCAGCAACGGGACAAGGCTATCCCCGTCACAGCCACCGCAACCACCTCTTGGTCAGATCAGGGTCATCTTCCCCACAGATCTCAGGTGGATTTGCCTACTTCCCACCACAGAGAGAGAGAGAGAGAGAGAGAGAGAGAGAGAGAGAGAGACCAATAAACAAATACATAGATTCGCCTTTTTTTCAGTTTTCTATATATATATCTTTTTTTCAGAAACCACTTCCGCTTCGCTCTTTTTCGTGTGTGTATCTCTTGAGCCTCATTTACATGCACATAATACACTTGACAAAAATGTGTGTGTGTGTGTGTGTGTGTGTGTGTGTGTGTGTGTGTGTGTGTGTGTGTGTGTGTGTGTGTGTGTGTGTGTGTGTGTGTGTGTGTGTGTGTAAAGTAAAGTAAAGTAAAGTAAAATTATTGCCATTTCCTGACATGTACATACATATATATTGGTTAAACAGATGTGTTCATTGGCATGGTCTATCGAGCCAAGGCTCCTGATAGACGGAGTTACTAAACTATGTGGTGACTCTGTTGGAAGACTTCACTTGGCAATATATTTATAGAAATACAAGAATAAGTCATATTTCACCCAATCACGTTCACACTATACATACATACGAACACATTACTTATATAAATACTTGTGCGTACATACACATATATGTATATATATATATATACTTCCTGAATAATTTATATCCAGCTTTAAAGTAAATTTATCATACAATACAAATAAATGATGGACTGCAAGCTGCTAGTTATAAACATCTAAGGAAATGTTCTTTGGTTTTTCTTTTAAACTGAAAGTAACTGATACTAGTAATATCTTTTATATTAGGAGGCAAGGAATTCCATAGCTGTGGACCAAAGTAAAATATGCTGTGCTGGAATAACTGTGTGCGGAATTGCGGGCACTCCAAATTCAAGTTCCCACCTCTTGTTGCATACGGTGAATCTACACATTTAAATAGGTTATTATTTGGATATGTTTTAATGAATTTGAAGATGGAGAAAAGGACAAAACACTTATGAATATCGAAGAAATTCAATAGTTTATGATTAGAAAAAACTGTGGATGTTGAGTCGAATTTACCCATAAAAAATATACATCGCAAATTTTTTTTTGAATTATCTTTAATCTATTTATGAAAGACGGCCAAGTGCAGGCCCAAACTGAGACACAGTAAATAAAATGTGTGTGTGTGTGTGTGTGTGTGTGTGTGTGTGTGTGTGTGTGTGTGTGTGTGTGTGTGTGTGTGTGTGTGTGTGTGTGTGTGTGTGGACTTTCACAATTTTATCTATAGTAGACTTTCAATAGGAAGCAGCAACACGAACATAAGAATAAAGAGAAAGGAAGGAATGGAAGGAAAAGGAGACTAGTTGAGAGCTGGGCAGGGAGTAACGGGTCAACATGGCAGACAAAGGAAGGATGAACGTGTAGTCTGGTGTTGTAAATGTTCCCCTTGGGGCCTCACATAAATAGGCTAGGTCGAGGCGCGGCGTTAGGCAGTGTGAAGGGGGTTGGCAATATTGTGACATGTAACTACTACAGAGGTGCGGTGAAGACTGGTGGAACTCTGTCCGCTCAGATGTCAACGACCTTAGCTTACGTAAGAGAAAACTGCGATCCTGTAAACATCGTAGAATAAAATACAAACAACGCACACACACACACACACACACACACACACACACACACACACACACACACACACACACACACGCCGGTAAGCGGCGAGGCAAATGGGCAAGCCTCTTAATGTGTGGCCCTTATTCACCTAACAGTAAATAGGTACGGGATGTAACTCGAGGGATTGTGGCCTCGCTTTCCCGGTGTGTTGTGTGTTGATGTGGTCTCAGTCCTACCCGAAGATCGGTCTATGAGCTCTGAGCTCGCTCCGTAATAGGGAAGACTGGCTGGGTGACCAGCAGACGACCAAGGTGAATTACACACACACACGTCTGCTACTACTCGTATAAAGGTGTGGTGAATGGGAGGAATGCAAGGTGTCAGATATTATCACTATATTGAGAGCCAATTCTCTTCTGTCCCTCCAAGAGGAGATACGAGTCTATTGGCAGCCAGGCTAAGGAAACATAAATCTTGATATAAAAGTTACGATACAAAACAGGCATCCAATAATCTGCACGCTACAACAAACTCTAAATGCTACATAAGACAGGGAAGATAAAGGGAAGGGGCAGCCGGCGCCTCGCTACAGCCTGAGCTCACTAATTGAGGATGTTCACACTGGTGCATGTGGCTTTTCTTCCTGTCGTACATTTTCTTCATTTACAGGAGGCAGACCAACATTAGCCATGCGATAATCTCCTTCACGATGCTAATCATCATGAGAGTCAGGAACTATAAGTCGCCACTCGAATTTGAATATGATTGTACTCCCACCAAGTTATCATTAGTGCCTGTTTAAATTTCAGATCAAGGTGCATGTGTGTGTGTGTGTGTGTGTGTGTGTGTGTGTGTGTGTGTGTGTGTGTGTGTGTGTGTGTGTGTGTGTGTGTGTGTGTGTGTGTGTGTGTGTGTGTGTGTTCATTCATTAGGACGGACCCCCACGCGTGGTAGCGTCTGGAGCGATGTCTCTGGGAGGCTGCTGGACCCCCACGAAGGTTTATGACGAGCAATTTCCTCCCTTCCGGGCAGATGTGCTTAAGGTGTGTCGTCGTGCGTTACCTCTGTGTTCTGAAGCAGTGAGCGTGCGAGGCAACGCACTGCACACTCCACACGCACCTCGCCTGTCTTTCCCCACATCGCCATCTCCATGAGATTTCAACCGCTTAAAATAACAGATATAAAGAAAATTCTTCAGTAGTTTCCTAAGTATCCCAAATTAGCAATGCCTTGTCTCACATCAAAACAAGGTAATCCCTGAGTGGTGGCGAGTCCACAAGTTGCACGGTGTCTCGGATGACGCCCAACAATGGCCCCGTAATAAAAAGTTAAAGGAGGAATGAGTTGCTCGCTGGAAAATTGCTGCGGCTGAGCAACAAATATTCTTTTTTCTTTTACTTTAAAGTTTGAACTCTTGCCGTTTACCTTCACACAGTTCTCAGACTCGAAGTTAAGTATTCCATCCTTGACGTGAAGACAACTATGAAAATTTAAAAGTTGGGTCTATATTTAGCAACATAGCATGGCATCCTCCTCCTCATTTAGCAACATAGCATGGCATCTTCCTTCTCAATAAACCGGCTCTGGTCTCGCGCACTGAGTAGCATCTGGACCGATCATTAAGATGCAGCAACGCACGAAACGAGGACACCAAACGAGGACACCACGCAGGAGGTTCCTTCCTGGTGGGCGTGTGGCTACTTGACCACAAAAACAGCAGACGCCACATTATCTGACTTGCGTATAGGTGAAGCTTATGAACGCTACTTCCATGCTCAGTTTTCGAAATGGAGATTATATGATGAGATATATTCCCGCATTAACACCTTGAGTACCATGACAGTACCATACGTAGAAGTAAAGTTGAGAAGCGACAATTGATAGATGACGCAAAGATGGGAAGTGGTGGTAGGAATGCAGAGGAGCGAATAGGTAAGTCAAATAGAGTTCGGCATTATGGTATCAGCTCATGAATTCCTCCTTTCCAATCTGGGACTCATTTTTATCTTGAGCTTTGGGTGTGATTATACGATTTTATTGACATTAGGAAAGGTTTATGGAGGTGAGAAGATTACTGGCCGGAGTCTTCACTATTTTAATACCCACATAAGTTTCTGAAGCTGTATAAAATCACCAAACAGTAAGCAGAATGAATATGGAAGCGCGTCATGGTACTGAAGAGAAAGACGTGAACTGTAAGAGATGTAAGGTGTAAGACAGGTGAAGGACGTGGCAGAGAAATGATCACGTTAGTTAAGTTAGTAGGTTGACAGGATGCAAGGTGAAGGTGTAGTCTGTTAAGAGGAGTGGTCGTATCTTCATGCATGTATTATAATATTATATGAACAGGAGAGGATAATGCAAGAACAGAC
Organism: Portunus trituberculatus; assembly: GCF_017591435.1. NCBI lineage: Eukaryota > Metazoa > Arthropoda > Malacostraca > Decapoda > Portunidae > Portunus > Portunus trituberculatus. The sequence goes on along the minus strand of NC_059269.1, from coordinate 10,466,999 downwards.
AATGAGTGTTGCTCCAACCACACACAAAAAAGAACCGGTTAGCCACTGCAAAGGACTCATTATATGATGTTATGAGAGCTGTAAGTGTTGTTTATTGTGAATTATACTTTATTGAACATTAACTCCTTGATTACCATGACGCGTTTACATATTAATTTTGCTTACTATCTAGTGATTTTATACAGCTTCAGAATCTTATGTGGATTAAAATAGTGAAGACTGTGGCTATTGATCTGGCCTCAATAGACCCTTTCTAATGTAAATAAAATGGTCTAATCGTACACAAATCTCAAGGTAAAAACGTGTCCCGATACTGAAGGGGTTAAACAAGGAAAAGGCAAGACCACGAGGAACGAATCACTTTACCAGTCAACAATCGATCACACGTGAGCATGACAAGGACCTGCAAAATGGCATGGTGGGCGTATCATTGAAAGAGAAAAAGTAACGGGTTCAGACTTCTTATACTTGAAAATTATATTGTAAAAGAAATAATGTATTCGTGCTAGTTTCTTGCAGCTTTCTTTATGATTTTATGCTCTAATGAATCCCATGTCTTGCTTATTATGATTCAAAGATCGCATTACTTTTGTTGAGTCTTAATTACTGTGGAGATAAGAGACGAAACATGTGCATATCATAATGAGTAGACATCTGAAAATACAAAGATGCTTATATACGTATTGCATATACACATACATACATACAAGGTGGAACTGTTGAGGAGCACAAATTTACAACTATTTCCTACAATACTGACGAGTGACTTGCTTAATTTCTCTCCATAAAAGGCAGAACTGATGAGGAGTAAGACTATCATTGCTCCCCACAGCCTTCCTTACACAGCCACTTCCATGTCTTGCTCTTTTCCTTTACATCTTCACACTGTCGCTTTACTTAACATTTCCCCATTCACAGAAACTGAAATTACATTGTTTAAGCCTCAGTAAATAATATTCTTTATGTTAGTAAGATCTGCTTATTTGATATTTATACTTCAGGAAAAACGTGCTTATGAACGCTACTTCCATGCTCAGTTTTCGAAATGGAGATTATATGATGAGGTATATTCCCGCGCTAACACCTTGAGTACCATGACGTGTTTCCATATTCATTCTGCTTAGTATGTGACGATTGCAATTTGTATACAGCTTCAGAAACTTATGTAGGGGATTAGAATAGTTAAAACTGGCCATTAATCTCCTGACCTCCATAGACCCTTTCTAATGTAAATAAAATCGTCTAATCGTACATAAATCTCAAGGTAAAAATGTGAACCAGTATTGAAGGGTTTAATAGTATATCATCATTTTCTTTCATCCGAGGGAGAAAAAAAGTGTATTTCGCTACCTTTATTATACTGCCGTGGGATTCAAACAAGTTCAACAGCCCACGCACGTTAATGTAATGCTGTTGAACTGGCATGGTTAGCAAAGGTTAACCTCAGCGCCCCAGCATTGCCCGACCGCTCGCATACACTCCCGATAATAGTTTTTGTGAAAGGTGTGTCCGGTTCTCAGGAATACCCCCTAACACGCCCAACCACACCCACACCGCCACTCTGTTTCTTGCCGCATTAATCTCGTATACCCGATGTTCTTGTGGTACCCAGCAGGCACTCCTCCGCTCCACACACCGCACCCTGACCGGCCTTTTCCTCCCTCGGGGCTTACTTCAGCTCGCATCACAGCTTTCCTTCCCTAGCCCTCTCGCAGCCCCGACCAACACACATACATACACATACCTACACACATACCTACACACATACACCACGTCCTTTCCAGCCTCCTATCCCAGCTTTTTCTAACTCGAACCTAACACGAAGCAGGAAAATAAATCTACATAGCTATTTTTTACACCTGACATTATACCTAGTCCCACCTCTTGCTCCCTCTCCTTCTCTCGCCCTCTCCTCAACCTGTTAGAGTGCACCATGCTGGCCCACATGCATTAGTTTATCCTCATTCCATTTAAGCTAATCAACACAAGGCTTCCCGCTACAATGCACACAGGTCTGTACTCTACTCTCAGCCTTACTCCACGTTCTTTCTCTCATCCTCACTCACATGCATGTTTATCATCCTTATAACTAACCATGGTCACTTATTTCACCCACACAAGACCGCTACAATGCACACTCAAGGCTATATAGAACAGTAAAACTTTCAGTATTCTAAGCCTTACTCCATGGACGTTACTTCTTTCACCCTCATCCATATGCATCTGTTTATTATACTTATCACTAACCATGATCACTTATTTCACCCACACAAAACCGTTACAATGCACATTCAAGGCTATAGAAAGCAGTAAAACATCCAGGCTTCTAATGCTATTTGTAACAGGATGTAGGCAGCCTTCCCTATAGCCTCGCCTCCCGTATATACACGCCAATGACCTCAGCCAGACGTGAAACTCGAGAATCGTGTCTCGTAGGTCTGTAAAGGTGGGATGGGGGATGTCTGCTCACTGCTTCGCCCCTTCCCCTCCTTCCCCTTAACATTCCTCTTCCCGCCCACTCACCCACCCGTTTTCGAAAGTAGGCTCTCTCTCTCCGTCTTTCGACCACACCCTGATACCTTTTCTTCATGCCCCCCTCTCCTCTCCCGCCTCCTATCCCTGATGCTGGAATGAAGGTCTTGTTTCCGTTTTTCACATCACACCCACATCCAGAGAGAGAGAGAGAGAGAGAGAGAGAGAGAGAGTGTGGCAGGTCCTTATCTGATCGTTCCACTGTAGGGATGATTTGTAGTGGTGGTAGGAACACTTCATTAACTTCTCAGGTGAGTTTTAGTTCCTTCCATTTCCTTCCTAACGTGTATTAGGCATCACACGTCACAGCCTAACCCCTTCAGTACTGGGACGCATTTTTAGCTGTTTTGTGTACAATTAGACCATTTTATTGACATTAGGTAGAGTCTATGGAGGTCAGAAAATTAATGGCCACAGTCTTCACTATTTCAATTCTCACATAAGTTTCAGAAGCTGTTTATCAAATAGTAACCAAAATGAATATGGAAACGTGTCATGGTACTGACGGGGTTAAGCCTCCTTTTCTCTGTCCCTCATTTCACTATACAATCTTGCATCATTCGCTTTGTCTCAGTAATCTTCGTTCTTATGGTCGATCATTCTTTCCCCTTTATACTCCCTAACTCCATCCTTGTGACTCATAACTTAACTGCAAAATACCCAACGCCATGGACTTTATTCCTAACTCCTTTACCTTCTTTATCCTAACCCCTACAATCTCACAACGCCTCTCTCTTACATCATACCTTTCAGTTCAGCTTACCGTCCGCCTCTTAACTCTTGCCTAACCAACTATTACCTCAGTAGTTCGAGCCGCAACTTTAATCATGCTATTAATGTATAAACAATTTACTCGTCAAACCAATGTTCTCTACAAATTAATCCCTTGCAGTTCCATTCCCCAGTCTACCTATGCTTTCTTCCTCTCTCCTTCCCTTCTTTTCCAAATAATGTACTTAGTCAAAGCAATGTTCTCTACAAATTAATCCCCGCAGTTCCTATATTCCCTAGCTTACCTCTGCCCACTTCCTCTATCCTTCCCTCCTCTTCCAAACATTGTACTACTCCAACCAATGTTCTCTATTAATCCCCGCAGTGCCTGTATTTCCTAGCCTACCTCTGCTCACTTCCTCTATCCGTCCCTCCTCTTTCTATTCCAAGCATTGAGTTCGCCATTTGACCTTCCACTGAATAACAAATGAGTTTGAAGGGTACATTCGCTCTTGGTTCACACACACACACACACACACACACACACACACACACACACACATCAGATAGAGAGGTCAAGGAGGACTATAATGCAAAGAAATCTCACAGGAATCCTCAGAAAAAAAAGACAACAATGAAATACAAGATACTGCATGACGGTGAGACGAGAAATGTTAGATTAGATTTTCCAGCGTAGTGAAGCGAACAAAATATATGATGTTATGCCGTTGTGAAAGTTGACATTACGAAACCAGTCAGCCCCAAGCCTCGCCAGCCAGCCTCTCGTGACCGCGTGGACGTGTAGCTCGGGTGAGTTAGAGGAAAATACCAGAGTGGGCTACCTACGTCATTACAGGCTGACACTGCTGCCATTACCGAACCGCGCTCAGGAAATCATGCGACTAAAAATCATGAAAGGATATTTTTCTTCATATTGCTTTCACGATGCAAGCCTACAAAATTACTAGTTTCTCCCTCTATCCCCCCACCCTCTCTCTCTCTCTCTCTCTCTCTCTCTCTCTCTCTCTCTCTCTCTCTCTGCGGACGTTGGGCGTTGACTCCTCTCAAGACGGTGCGAGATGACCAGAAGTGAAATGCAAGGTTAATGAGGGCATTGGAATGAGTAACACAGAGAGAGAGAGAGAGAGAGAGAGAGAGAGAGAGAGAGAGAGAGAGAGAGAGAGAGAGAGAGAGAGAGAGAGAGAGAGAGAGAGAGAGAGAGAGAGAGAGAGAGAGAGAGAGAGAGAGAGAGCGTGTGTTGCATGTGTGTGTGTACTAGATCATCTTTACACAACTGCAATGATATTAGAAAAGTCGCATTTCTTTCCTGGACCATCGGATATTCCACCTGCCGTATTATTTTTTCTTGAAGTTAATTTCTAAGTCCTCCCAAGATTCCATGGTTCAATCCTGTAACGATGTCCGTCACGCTATACGCCCTAAGTCACCCTCTAGGCCACTAATCTTACGTCAATTTTATCTGTGTCCTGACTCGCACTCAGCTATAATACAGGTTGTGTCTGGCCACGGGCTGACACCTAAAGACAAGACGACAGACAGGACAGCCTCGCTCCCTCCTCTCATTGCCATTGCTTAATTCGTCAGCCACGAAATTTATTATAAGGACATTTATGGATTTAATCGCACTTTTTGTCGTTATATTGTTCACACTTCAATAAAATGTGCAGCAACAGTGACAAACAATGCACAACACACATTATCATTGGCACGCGGCAGGCTTAAGGAAGGAGGAAAAACTCTCTATAATAAATGGGTTCTTGATAGCTTGCCTGACCATCGCCGCAGGAACGAGACAAAAGAGTAGTGAATTTTCCTGGTAAGAGTGACTTACCATATAATTTTTTGTTTTTTATCTACCCAAGGCGGCGCTTATCTACAATCTACATGACAATTTACACCCACCTTCGTGCTGCCCTACTTAAGTGACTCTGATCTTACGCGAATTGTGATGCAGTACACACACACACGAGCACACACAAGCACGCACACACACACAGACACACACACACACACACACACACACACACACACACACACACACACACACACACACACACACACACACACAGACACACACACACACACACACACAGGTCCTTGACATTTCGATTTTATTTATTTTTCTTTATTAAATATCATCTTTCAAGATTCACTTAGATTGAAGATAACACTCAACAAGATCTGCATCTATTTCCACCTGGCTCACAATAAAAAGTTCTAAATTGTTTAACGACCAAAGAAGTAACCGAGACAGTCCCACGCGGCCAGATAAGTATTAAGAGTTTGGACATGATAGTGTGGACAAAGCTATCACGAAAAGTGTTTACATCTCTAAGCTTCATACATGCACAAACAAAGTCCATCGCATGAGTGACGACTTGCTTAAAATACAACAACAAAAGACCAACAACTCAGTTATTTCAAGAGCCATAAGAACAATATCACTCAGGTGCGGTCACAGACAAGAATGTTTTCAGCCAGCGGGCCACCACCTGTCTAGCGTCTGTAGAGCCGGTAACCACTAACATGAGCCGGTGATAACTAGGACACACTGAGTCTTGAATCTCTACACCAGTGAGCTGCATGAGCTGTTTATAGAGTGTGCACGTCAACTGAGAGTCAACGCAAAGAATATTCACTACTTACTGGCATCTTGAACAGTCTCCCACAGGCGGTGATTCAAGAGGCTGACGTATCCTGAAAGAAAAAAGAATAAACTAAATAAAACTACAGTTAGATGGTGAACCTATAGTGCTGAAAATTTACCGTACAATTGTGTAAAGATTCCTTATAATATGACTTTCTTTCGTGTGTGTTTTGCTGCAGAGAATGGTACAACCGTTTTCCTCTGCAGTGAAGTGGAAAAATGCGACCATGACCAGCATTCCATTACTCACGTCCATTGATGCCACAGGAATTATGACATGCATACATACATACATTCCTTACCCTAACACATACAGCATTAAGGTGGAGAAAAAAAAAAGAGTGTCAGAGCGACCAACAAATTAAATTAAGTACAAAGCTTTTTCCTAAAAAGCAGAAAAACCCAAAGATTGTTTCGCTTCAGCTACAAAGGAGTAAAAAATGGATTGTCACACGTTTCCGCTAGGCCAGAATGATTTTTTTTCCCTTTGTATCTGACCAACAATGTTCTAGATGGACAAAGAAATTGCTCTCTCTCTCTCTCTCTCTCTCTCTCTCTCTCTCTCTCTGTCACAACACATCATGAGCAAATAGACTCATGCATATATTTTTTTCATGCAAGGGTGAAAGCCGACTAAGGGCAACAAAAATAATAAGATAAGGCCCACTTGATTGCCAGTTCCCTTAAAGTTCAAATACAGTTAGCCAAAGGTCTGAGACAAATGTCTTGAAACATACAATTCATCCCAACACTGACCTAAAGGCAGTATATGAGCTGGTGCGAATCCTGCTGAGTCAAGACCCCGCTGTGTGCTTTTCTTTCCCCCCTTTCAGATGCTTTCAGACAGTGGGCAAACCTAAGTGATGTACGGAAGCATCCATGACAGAATGAGAGAGAGAGAGAGAGAGAGAGAGAGAGAGAGAGAGAGAGAGAGAGAGAGAGAGAGAGAGAGAGAGAGAGAGAGAGAGAGAGAGAGAGAGAGAGAGAGAGAGAGAGAGAGAGAGAGAGAGAGAGAGAGAGAGAGAGAGAGAGAGAGAGAGTATTCTTATGCCTTCTTAATAACATAATAACACAATAATAAACAATCTTCTGAAATTTCCTGGGTGTGTGGTCAGTATTCTTAAACGCTTTGCTCTCTCACCATCACTACTTTCCAAAGGCTTTAGTTGAAAAAGTTCATGTTTTTAAGGGTATTTTTACAATTCCGGTGATGGACTGGTAAGATTTCTAGATTATTATAAGGAAAACTGTCTTGAAAACCGAGCTAATCTTCTCTGTGGTCTTGGAAAACTGTCGCTGTGATAGAGCAAGGCATTTCTGAATACTAGTGTGTAATACAAAAACTTAAAATCCGCTGGTCATTTTTCCTTCCACATTCGGGATCTTCTTTATATATGTCCATCAACAAAGGCAATTTCACTGTTCACTGACACTAACCTTAACGTTAAGTAGGGCACACGAGGGCAAGGCTACTACTACATCTGACAGAAAACAAATTCAGAGACGGGAGAAAGCTTGGTGTGCCGCGTCACGTACTGGGAAGGGTGGTCCACCGCCCTTACCATGTCTGTACAGAGATGCTAGTGTGTGTTTAACCTCTCTCACGCCGAACAAACTGAGTCGTCCCAGACTATTCATTGTTCCAGAGTTCAGATCTAGGAGTACAGCGCTGCCATTACATATATTTTAATTTCTTCAGTACCAAGACATGTTTTCATATTCATTGTGGTTGCTATTTTGGTGATTTTTATACAGCTTCAGAAATATATATTGGGATTTGCATAATAAAGTCTCTTTAGGCCTCCATAGACCGTTTCTAATGCAAATAAAATCGTCTAATCATACTTAAAAAACAAATCACGGTAAAAATGCATCTCAGTACTGAAGGGATTAAGTTTAATTCTAGTTCCCTAGCTAGTTCCCTAGTCACCGCAGGAAACGTAAGAACTAACTTGTGAGAATGTACGTAAAGATGACTCATATCTTTCATTATTGCACTATCGCATTATTGCGAATCACTTAGCAGAGAAAACAAGTGTGATGGGATTCCAGATAGTTTTCAGAATATTGTAATTATTCTAACAGATATGGCAAAGTGTAAACAAAATCTGCTCTATTAAAAAAGTTTCATTTAGGCATTACAATTGTTATTACAGCGTGAACAGTTAAAGCTTTTTCTTGCAACTACCGCGGCATTAGCGTCCGGTGTCAAGCTGTTGTTAACCTCTAAGCGTGAAGAGAATAGAAGCACCAACGAGAAAAACTAAACTCTCACAAGAAACTTTTTTCCCGCTAACGAGAAAAAAAAAAGCATTATAAAGCCATTTTTAAACGAATATTCGTGGTCTGTAGACAGACGGTGAAATTACGCCTCAATCTGGCGGGGAAGAAAGAGGGTCAGAGCGTCCGTGAAGCCTGAATCCGGCCGAGGATGACAAGATGCGGGAAGCAGCCGGCAGGACACTGACAGCCGCTGCTTCAACAGACCCAGAAGTCAGCGAGGAGAAAGGACTGTTGTTTCCTTCCATAACAGTCACTCGAGTCCTGTCATTTGAAGGGCTGCCGCTTGATGATGATGGATGGGAGGCAGCGAGGGAGGCCAGGCGGCGGTACAGCCATGGTGGCCCAGACAGAGCAGAGAGCGTCCTGGCGTAATGATGGGACGGGTTTTATGGTTAATTCTTAAGTGCTATTTTTATTTTGCACCTGCCGCACCTGCCGTCATGGGAGATGGCGGGCTATATGGAAGAGATACCAACTAGATGATGTAGTGTTAATACTCATTCACATACGATCTCTCTCTCTCTCTCTCTCTCTCTCTCTCTCTCTCTCTCTCTCTCTCTGGTCGTCCAATACAGGTGCAAATAAAAACGATCCCATTCACCAAAGGCTCTCTACGGTAATTATGATTAACAGGAAGTCACAATAAAAAGTCATCACGCGTTCATCGAGAAGGAAACGAGGAAAAAAGACGCGGGGAAGGACCTTAGCAGTGACGAAGGAACCTCACGTAGCGGCCTCACGTTTCGCTGGCACTTCCTGAGAGAGAGAAGCAATGAGACAACAGAACAAGTTCCTGTAACCATGAAACTCAAGGAACCCAAGATAATATTAGCAAAACACTATCTTGCTGTGGTTCAAGCAGGCAGGCACGCAACACGTAACCACCCACCATCCTGCCTATCCCATCCTATCCCTCACTCCCCCTGCAGGTTCCTTCTCCGGCTCTTCCCGCCCCCACCCTCCATCACCAGCCTCACTCGCACTCCCTTCAGGCGTAACTCCATCAGCTGCGCCAGGAACTAATTGGTTTAACCTATATCAGAAGTCGCAATGAGAAGCAGACGCGGAGGGAAGAAACTCGTAAAATGCTCTTATTACCATTTGCATGAGAGACCACTGCCTTGTGTTCACCTCGGCCATCCTCCTTCATCAAGTCACAGTTAATGCTTGTTAGTGGTACCACAATTTATTTAACTCCCTTCCCATGATCTGTGCAGAGAAGCGTCACACAGCTCAGAGACGGTGTTTCACTGGTTCCTCCTGCCCGTAGCCCGGCTAGTAGAGACACACCGAGATGCCGACCCTGTATGGCGAGATCCGGATGGTGGAAGATGGGGTGGGGAGAGGGTGAGGGATGGAGGCAGGAGGGAAAGAGAAGAGGGTGTTGCCGGCTGCACTCGTTTCACTTATTTTTTTTTTATCTATTCGTAATGTAAACTCGTACAGAGCCAAAATATTGTGTTGTTACATAGCCATGGAGAGAGAGAGAGAGAGAGAGAGAGAGAGAGAGAGAGAGAGAGAGAGAGAGAGAGAGAGAGAGAGAGAGAGAGAGAGAGAGAGAGAGATAAACTAAGACAGACAAGTAGACAAACAGAAAGTGACAGACTGACAAACTGGTAGAGCTAGAGCCATGAAAGAAACAAAGCCAAGAACAGAGGCACAGAAAGACGATCCACACTAGAATCACAAAGCAGGAAAAAAAATAACCAAAATAAACAAAACCATAAAATAAATCCATCAATCAGATAAATGCTACCTACACAACTACACCAAGGTAAAAGGAGAAACTCGGTGAACAGAGGTAGAAAAAAACATCGAACGTTTACTCTGTGTGCTCTCGCTGAATGAACAGAACGAAATGGATGGGAAGTATGGGTGAGAGAGCCCGTTACAGAGTGGGTGTGGCCTGGTAGTACGAGGTGCATGACCATTAATCCTCTGACGACTCCAGGACAAGGGCGAGCTGTTGTCTAGTAGAGAGGGATGAAGGGCTGTGATTTGCTGCTCAAGGTCAAAGGAAAAGGTTAACCTGTTCTGTGTGCTGATAAGAAATAGCGAAAGATTCCACGCTGTATTTGAGGAAAATAAATCGCTTGTCTTAATTGAAACTGATGGTATATTTATGGCGAGAGTTATGACAGATATAGCGCCAGAGTGAAGAGGAACACATTAAGAGATCATTATAGATCAGGAGGAGAAATGATTATCGGCTCAAATACCGGCCATTTTGCCACCTTTCTTCCTCCTCGCTTCCAACACCAGAAGTTTGTGGATTTCTCAATACATTTCCAATAATCTGAACCGCTTCAATACTTGGACACATTTTCACTTTCAGATTCGTGTATGATTAGAACACTTTATTGATATTAGGAAGGGCCTATGGAGGACAGGAGATTAATGGCCACAGTCTTTACTATTCTAATCTCCCACATAAGTTTCTGAAGGTGTGTAAAATCACCAAATAGTAAGCAGAATGAATATGGAAACGCGTCATGGTAGTCTAAGGATTGAAGTAATGCGATAGCGCTAATAAAGAAAACAGTACAGAGCTTCCTTGTTACGTAAGAACATAAGAACATAAGAACATAAGAAAAGAGGGAATCTGCAAGAGGCCACCAGGCCTACACGAGGCATTCCCTGTATGTTTAAGCTACCTAATTCCATCTATCATTCCCATCCATGAACTTATCTAATCTTCTTTTAAAGCTCCCTATTGATGCAGCCCCGACTACATAACCACAGAGTCCTTTCCACTCAGCATCCACTCTGTTTGAAAACCAGTTTCTTCCCATTTCTTTCCTAAACCTGAATTTTTCAAATTACGAAAATAAAGAGAATACTATCTCAAATCCTTCTTCTGCCTACGAACGCCCATGAACTTCAGATCCAATACTCCCTGCCTCGGCCTTGCTCGGAGCCGTACTTTCTCGTTTTAAGTCTCGGCACGTGAATTAGGCCTCAGAGGGCATCGTTCTGTTTACGAGCGCTGCCAAAACAGATTTGAATAGAGACAGACATACCGTTGCTTTTTCTGTGTTCTGTGTGTATAAGCCGAGCCATGAGGAAGGAAGAGAACACACAACTATTCTTTTCTTTTTTCGACAATACTGTTTATTCATATTGAGGAAAAGAGAGCAAATAACAACGTGACTTCTCTTGTACTGGTATTTACTTTATTTTTCTTGCCTTGCCACTGCCCAGACATTCACATAGTATTATAGATATTAGTATAGATATTCAGTTTCACCCTTAACCCCTTCAATACTGAGACGCATTTTTACCTTGATTTTTGGGTATGGTTTGATTTGCATTAGGAAGGGTCTATGGAGGTCAGAAGATTAATGGCCAGAGTCTTCACTATTCTAATCCCAACATATGTTTCGAAAGCTGTATTAAATCGCCAAAATAGTAACTTGAATGAATATGAAAACGCGTGCTGGTACAAAAGAGATTAATATTCAAAAGTATAGCATATCAACACTTATTTATTTACCATCATAATTATCACTGTCATTAACCACTCTGAATCATCTGCACCACTATTTCTTCCTATTGTGATTATGACAAAGATACGTTGTTATTTCTATGTATCAAACTAGAAATACAAGGCCGCCGTGGTACAGCGGAACCATGCGTGCTTTGAGGTCCGAGGGGTCTCCAATTCACGGGTTCGAATCCTGTCCACGGTCCGAGTGTAGGCTTCCTCACTGGGGCAACGGTTTCCTAGCGGGTGGGCTTTGAGATGGGAGGTACCCCAAAAAGTAACCCCTTTAGCCCATAAATTCCCGTGAAAAGTCCACTTTGTATAAATAAAAAAAAAAAACTGCCAATGTTATAGACAGTGAATAGTGAAATCTTTATGAAATTCAGTATACAACACAAATCATGTAGCTCTAGGACGCAACTGTATACAAGTAACTCTGCTGTACGCGTGCTGTATACGACAGCCTACCTCATGTGTGTATATATATATATATATATATATATATATATATATATATATATATATATATATATATATATAAACTTTCTGAGGAAGTTATCATTTATTGTTATGTTCATGTCACTTGCGAATTACAGTAAATACCAACTCTCTCTCTCTCTCTCTCTCTCTCTCTCTCTCTCTCTCTCTCTCTCTCTCTCTGACTCTACGGACGGGAAAATTATGACCATTCTTTCAGCTATTACTTAGCTGCTTTATTTAGTTCTGCTCGTCACAGTGGTGATCAAGAACACTTCATTCAACATTCATTACACAACACTGCGCAGAGCTTCCCCTCTTGGTTGGCTAAACACAGTGGTGGCTTTGCTCTCAACACACGGTCTCTGGTCTGCCGTTGTTAGGTTGTTGTTTAGTCCTGTCCTTCACAATGGCACTTACTCAGGCCACATCAACCCGGTATTTCTTATCACGAACTATTGCTATTGTATTATGTGCTTATTGAATAATCTAACTGTCCCTTAAGACGCATACAAACACATGCAGGGTCCTCCAAAATAAGATTAACTCCCTTTAGTACTAGGACATATTTTACTTTGAGATTTGTGTACGATTAGACCATTTTATTGACATCAGCAAGTTTCTATGGAAGTTAGAAGATTAATAGCCACAGTCTTTACTATTTTTGATCCCCCACATAAGTTTCTGAAACTGTATAGAATCACCAAATAGTAACCACAATGAATATGGAAACGCGTCATGTTACTGAAGGAATTAAACAAGGAAAAGATTATAGTATTCTTCTACATATCGCTTCCATTCCTCAAGATCTAGAATGTGCTTGTAAACACGTACCACTGATGAATCGAGAAAAGTTGTGTAGGCATTCACGGGGGTGGTATATGCTTAACTTCTTCAGTACCAGGACAGGTTTTTGTATTCATTCTGGTTACTATTTGGTGATTAACTACAGCTTCAGAAACTTATGTGGGATTAAAATAGTGAAGACTTTGCCCATTAATCTTCTGACCTCCATACACCCTTCCTAATGTAGATAAAATCGCCTAATCGCTCCCAAAGCTCAGGGTAAAAAAATGCGTCCCAGTAATAAAGGGGTTAAGCTCTTTATTACTTCCACTGCTGACATCTTGATGAGCGTTAGAAGAAAGTAGTGTTCTTACAGCTTTTCCGCGTCGCCATGATGAACGGTGATGGAAATGTGGCATGCCTTACAATGAGAGAGAGAGAGAGAGAGAGAGAGAGAGAGAGAGAGAGAGAGAGAGAGAGAGAGAGAGAGAGAGAGAGAGAGAGAGAGAGAGAGAGAGAGAGAGAGAGAGAGAGAGAGAGAGAGAGAGAGAGAGAGAGAGAGAATAACGTACACACACACTGGAGCCAAAAACAACAAGACAGTTACTGATATTATCCTCTGTAATGTTCTTGTTATTGTTCACCTGATACCAAATAAGACAGTGGCATCCTCACTACTGGAATATCTGTTCGTACTTAGCGAGATGGACACGGAATACAAACCAACGATGGCCAAAATAAAAAAAAAAATATATATCATGGGATGGAATGACATATTGATAACATAATCGATCCCTTTTAATTTTTTTACAGGTGATTTAATGTAACGAGTGATTCTAGGCGAGAAAACAAGTCATCTTCAGTGCAGCTTTCATATTTTATCTCACTGTTTTCTCTTTCCCAGCGTGCTGCATCGTAAACCGTTTTTATGGATGTTATAAAAAGTGCAAGGCTTTCAGAGCGTCATTTAAAAACCTGAGTGGTGGCGCGTATAGGGCCAGACATTATATGGAGTGTAGGGGGAGGGAGTGGATGGACCAGGGAAGAGGTTAAGGAGAGGTAACATGGATGACTAGATATTATTGTGGGACGATGAAGGAAAAAACCCAGGAGGCCACAGTGATGCAAAGCCTCTCAATGGGCTGAGGGACACGGAGAGATGGAGTGGCGAGACAAGGAGAAAATTATGAAAAGGAGTCACACAGAGGCAAGGAGAGAAGGAAGATAGACCAAGCGTGGCATGAAATGAATAGGTTAGTCAGTGGGATGTGATGAAAAGATGTATAGGGAAAGGAAATGAAGACACAAGTGAAAGAAAATGCCGTGAAAGTGGTTAACACATTAGGTCGTACTCTCAAACATTTGTGTGCTTCACCTCCACATTTCAAAAGGTTTCATTTAAATTTACACGAGTTTTAGAGGTATTTTTACGGTTCTAGAGGCAGACTGACATGATTTCTACATTATTAACTGGAGAATCATCGTTGAAAACCCGGCTATTCATCTCTGTGGCCTTGGAAAATATTCATGGAGAGAGAGCAAAGCGTTTCTGAACGAAGACCATTGATGTATGCTGGCAAAAATTTAAAGAGAGAAAAAGTACGCAGAACATCCCGCCAGAGAAGCTGAAACTGGTCTTCAAGTGCCTCATCACCAGCCATCCTTTCTTTTATGTAGACTCCAGCTGGGCGACAGAAGGCCTTGGTAATGTTTGGCCCATTGTGTTCCGAGGCTTCCCTACTGAGGTTTCGAATGTCTCGCTAACAGTGGATTACCCTTGTGTGCACATGTGTGTGTGTGTGTGTGTGTGTGTGTGTGTGTGTGTGTGTGTGTGTGTGTGTGTGAGGCCGGTAATATGAAATGCTTTGCTCTCTCCCCATCACTACTTTCCAAAGGCTTTAGCTGAAGAAACTCTTGTTTTCAGGAAAATTTTTATAGTTCTGGTGATAGATTGGCAAGTTTATCATCAAGAGAAACTATTTTGAAAACCTGGCTAGTCGTCTTTGTGACCTTGGAAAACTCGTGGTGAGAGAACAAGGCGTTTCTGAATACGGACATTAGTCTCTCTCTCTCTCTCTCTCTCTCTCTCTCTCTCTCTCTCTCTCTCTCTCTCTCTCAGTTACCTTCTCACATCCCAGCACCGCTTCCCTCGTGCCCTCCCTTGCCTCACTCACCTTAGAATACATACAACCCTCCTCCCTTACAGATAACACTCAACTCACAGATCACGCCGCCAGCCCCACCACAGCATTCAAACCACATACACCACCAAGGGACTAGGATGACTCCCACCTCGACATAAGCAGTCTAGTGTTTGCTGCGTTGGAAGGGGCGGGGATGCGTGTGTGTGTGCGTGTGTGGGTCTGATAACAAAGTATCATATTTAATACAGCTACACCGACATTAAACCGGCGAATGAACATATTATATGCAAGGCAGACGATACCATACTCTCCATATACGAGTCGCACGTCTGAAGAGTATTTGAGTTGCGTGTTGACGAGGCATACGTGCATCAGTCCTTGACCGAAGGTTGTTACGTGTGTTCCTCTTTTGTGAGGGGATTTTGAAGATACTTGTTTAATTATCAGTTATTTAACGTGATTTACTTATGTTTCCTTTGAGTATTAAAGATATACAGCTCAGTTTAGGAACCCTGGATTCAGTAAGTGTGTATGTATGTGTTGTTCTCGGAGTCTGCAGATGTCCTGGAGTCACTAACCCAAATCGTTTCGCAGGTCCATCCCCGACGTGGCTGAGGCGGAGCTCACCGATTACCAGAGGGCTGCCCGCTACGGCGACGAGGGAGAGAGAGACTGTCAGTACGAGTTTCCGTGTCTAGTCCAGCCCCTCGACCTACTACTGTACATGTACGAGTACTGGTTCGGGGACGATTATGTGTAATTCTCAAGCAGGACTACAGGACATCGAGGGAGGACGGATGGAGCACCGCATCTCACGAGACTCACAGTGCCCATCTTGTGACCAGCAGTGACTATATCCTTGCACTGTCACCTTTATTCTCTCGTTGAACAGTGTGAATATTACTTACGTCGACCCACTTTCATGAAGCCACATAACGGCTTGGTTAGCATTTCTTTCGTTTTGTAAACGGTGTCGGCGTCTTTAGCTCAGTGGAAGAGCGACGGCGTTAAGTGACGGTGCTGAGACACGGACCATGAACTGCTGCGGCTCCTGACAGACACCAGAAAATAGAGTGAACATTGACATTTCCCAGAGACAACTGACAAACCAAAAATAGGCATAAGCTGATATGAACTGATATGAACCTTTGGCTACAACCTAATAACCTTTCTGAAAACAACTTCGGCAGATGAGCTTAGCACTTGTGACACATCTGAGTCGAGTCCCTTAATCTGAAAAAAGGAGGCAGGCGAGGCGTCGACAACATCAAGACCGTGACACTCGCCAACCAGTGTGTGACCCGCGCCCCATCAAAACAACGATCTCCAACTAACTCCAGCTGATGGTCGCTGTTATCATTTTCCATTACTTTTTATTCATTACAAAATTTCCGCAGAAAAGGAAGACAAAGATGAATGAAGTAATGTATATCTCTGGTACACATCCACAACATACGGTAAAATCAAGGGAACAGCATTGTATTTAATGGTTTGTTATTGCATTCTGAAATTTGTAACATCCAAGTCAATGAGAGGCTCCCCTGCCCCCCAAAACTATTGTATTATGTATATGTTCTACCTCTTACGAGAGGGTATCAGCTTACCTCACCAGCTTACCTCACTCATCTTTATCGTCTTGCTAATCCACGCTTTTCCTGGCACCAATGTTGTCTGTACATATGCCGCTTTGTCATGCGTTTAGGTATGCAAGTTATTTGAACTCCTGTCCCTTCTCATTCCTTGTTATGTTGATGTGTGTGTGTGTGTGTGTGTGTGTGTGTGTGTGTGTGTGTGTGTGTGTGTGTGTGTGTGTGTGTGTGTGTGTGTGTGTAACTTATAGTTTGCATGTAAAGTTAATTAGTATCTTTATTGAAATTATTTGCACTAATATTAGAGAACAATTTCTTGGGGAGGAGATCGGGAACACGAGCCCTGCAGGAGACTGACTAGAGTGACCCTGCATGGCCCACTGCGTCCCGGAAGTTGGTGCTAACTCATACATCTTAACTCTGAATGAATGCTGACGAAAGAAAAGACTAATAGACTTTCTTCAGACAGGACAGAGAATCTCAGCCAATATTTAAGTGTCTGTCACTACCATGATTTCAATGAGAGGTCGCACAGCAGAATTATAGGAGCGGTTTAAAGTTACCTCTTGGAAGCATTAGATAGTTGAATTTCCTTCATGATAGACATTTACAGTTTGTTTCACGTTGCTAAACTAAAAAGATACGAGAACATTCCCATTTTTTTTTTCTTCTCTCGGTAAATTTGAGTATGAAAGAAATCATTAATTTGAGCCAATCAACATAAAACATTCTAATACGTACACGTAAAGCATGCCCTCCTCAGCTAACACAATTTTCTCGGAGAAATGTCAGGCGGCTTATTGCGCTTGTGAGGTTCCAGAAATAGGGCGACTCCTATAATGAGGCAGCGAACGAGTACCAAACGATATCTTGCCATTTTCGTAGAAATTAATGTAGATATTTTGTAGCGAACCTAAATGTGTGTGTGTGTGTGTGTGTGTGTGTGTGTGTGTGTGTGTGTGTGTGTGTGTGTGTGTGTGTGTGTGTGTGTGTGTGTGTGTGTGTGTGTGTGTGTGTTTCGGTGTTTTGAGCGTCTTCAGCAAAAAAAAGCATCTTATAAAATTTCAGTCTACTTAATGTGTCTAAAGTCATGGGCATTATTTTTCCATCGTATGACGTAATCCTCCTCGAACTCTAAGCCTTCCAGCAGAACCTTCCCCGCAGCGTCCTGTGTACGCCCTCACGCTCCCTAGACGTGATCACCCTCACATCGATCCTTGCTTCAAATTGTGTTTCAAATTTCAGGCATTAATAACTATTAACCTATTAAGAATCTGGAAACATTATAATTTGATTCATGTCAATAATATGGCAAATTCCAGCGCCCAAGACTTGTTAAATAGACATTTCATTTTTTTTCCGCATTCGTCATTTTCATCGCCCAATATATCGTAGCAGTTTATGGCCAGTTTCAGTGATTGAATTCCCATGTATTACTTATATTTGTCACATATCTGTATTGTTACTGTTTAGAAATAGTTTTTTTTACGCATTGCAGTCATATCTTAATCCAATCAATTAATTCAGCTTCATTGTTTTCTCCTACTCATTGTTGAGCCTTTCTGGAATGCTATCGGGGTGGCTGACCACATTCATACATGTCAGGCATTGAGTGCACACACATGTACGTGCACAGCACCTTTTGAGTGTCTGTTATCCTCCCTGATAACGCTCCTGCTTGTTGTCTGCATTTCACCCTCTCCTCCCTTCCTGATGGTGATCTATGATCCCCATTCCCCATCCTTCGTCAGTCTGGACAGAACAGATCTTCTCACCGCATTTATACACTAAACTTTGTCGTGTCCTGACAACTAATGCACTGTTTTCGTGGGATGACTTTCGAACAACTATGTATTAATTCATTTCGGGTATTTTTTTCATAAGTCTTTTAACTTATTTATTTATGTGTGTGTGTGTGTGTGTGTGTGTGTGTGTGTGTGTGTGTGTGTGTGTGTGTGTGTGTGTGTGTGTGTGTGTGTGTGTGCAGAAAGAGGACAGTGGCAATCGCTTTCTGAGTTTCCTTTGTGATCTGTGTATCGAATTATGAGCATTACCACTGGGCATAATCTTTTAAACTGTAGGATACTCGAGGCTACAAACAATGTAAAAGTGTTGCCGCGCAGCAACCACACGCGCTGCAAAGAACCAGCCGCGAGCGATAGGGCCTTCCCGGCAATATCCACAGTACATATGTACACTGTACACTTCTCCGTTCCGGTGAGCAGAGCGCCACGCGTCGCAGAAGCCTTTCGGAAGTCTCACACCGTGGGATTCGACGGCTGCCCATGGAGTGACCTTCGCCCGCGGCATTCTCATAACAATAAAATTGTTTCCGGCGGCAAAGCAGTTTCTAATTTTTCCTTGTATCTCAGAGCTGAAATGTTATATCTGTCATAATAAACGCACACACGTGTGTGTGTGTGTGTGTGTGTGTGTGTGTGTGTGTGTGTGTGTGTGTGTGTGTGTGTGTGTGTGTGTGTGTGTGTGTGTGTGTGTGTGTGTGTGTGTGTGTGTGTGTGTGTGTGTGTGTGTGTGTGTGTGTGTGTGTGTGTGATCTTAAAGTTTCTTTCTGATTATCCTGTGTACCAAACTGTGATAGTGTGCCAAGGGAGTATTGGTGATTAGCTTTTTGCAGATCATGGACGGCCTTATGCACTAACTGGTGACAAGCAGTGAGCGTGGCGCCACGTCAACCTTACCATGGAGGGAGACAAGGTATGTATTTATGGTACGTGTGAATTTTGATCAAATCCTTGTATATTCAATGTTCTTGTGTTCCTATTATAATATCTTTCCAGGAAGAGTCACAATCTAAGGTTCATAACTCTGTCACACGCACGCTTTGCTCTTAATCTTTAGTCTTATCCGCTGGCAATCTTACGAAAAAAACTGCTTACAAATTGAGAAAACATGAAACAATAGAAGAGACACAGCAGGTTCATCCACATACAACCATGACAATACCTCAGAAACTATGGGAAGACTAGCTTGTGCCTAATTCACTCTGACTTCACTGAGATGCCATTAGTTCAGCGTAATGATAGCCTGACAGCCACTAATACTAGCCTACGATACTGTGTTACTGCCGTTTAGCCCCCATTTGGCATCCGTAACTCTTAGCAAACTAGCACTGGTATTCTAACATGACGGGCTCACACTCCCTCTATTTGTTACCTATCGCATCCTTTCTACCTCACACAAAAAAAATAAGTTTATGTTGATGCTAATGGTGGTGGAGGTGGTGGTGGTGAGGATGATGATGCAGGAAAGGAGGAGGAGGAGGAGGAGGAGGAGGAGGAGGAGGAGGAGGAGGAGGAGGAGGAGGAGGAGGAGGAGGAGGAGGAGGAGAAGGAGGAGGAGGAGGAGGAAAAGGAAGAGAAAGATTAGGAGGAAGAGGATGAAGAGGAGGAGGATGAAGAGGAGGAGGAAGAAGAGGAAGAGGAAGAGGAGGAGGAGAAAGAAGAGGAAGAGGAAGAGGAGGAGGAGGAGGAGGAGGAGGAGGAGGAGGAGGAGGAGGAGGAAAAAGAAAAAATAACTCATCTTCACTCACAGTCACATGAACTGTTAATTCTTGTCGGAAAGTTAATGGCTTCCTAAAAGACAATTATTAAACATATAAGCTCCTTTTGCATGACCACAACCCACTAGAGTGCCTAGACGGTACGTATGAGAAGAGTAATTAGCACATAACACAGTCACCTCCCTCTGGTCGGAAAGCACCCTGGAAAACACGCGCCCAGACACAAAGGTTTATCAAGCATACACTACTTCCGTTTTCTAACATCATACGATACTATAGTCTGTATTACTATTTGTATCCTAACGACAGTAGATTATGATTGATTATTTTCCCAGTTTCTATCCAATTCAGTCGTCTACTCGGTCTATAAGTATGCTTAGTCCAAAGGCAAAAGAGTTCGAGACAATCTGAAACTCACATGAAAATTTTGCAAAACCACCCACTCATTCTTGGATCATTTAGTACAATCAGTCGAGCCTTTAGTTCCTCTTTCAATTAATACGCTACTGATCCTTAACAGCTATTTGCTTTTAATATGGTGGCGTTCAATAGCCTTGACAAAACTCATCTATATATCGACACCTCTCCAGCCACCTCTGATTTGCACATAGTAAACAATACACACTGAGCTAATATAATTTTACTTCCACGAGCCACAAAGCTTATCTAATCATTTTATTATTACTACACTCATCAACAAAAACACCAATAGTAGTAGTAGTAGTAGTAGTAGTAGTAGTAGTAGTAGTAGTAGTAGTAGTAGTAGTAGTAGTAGTAGTAGTGACGGCGATAGTGGCGGTGCTGGTAGTAGTATTTATATATATATATATATATATATATATATATATATATATATATATATATATATAGAGAGAGAGAGAGAGAGAGAGAGAGAGAGAGAGAGAGAGAGAGAGAGAGAGAGAGAGAGAGAGAGAGAGAGAGAGAGAGAGAGAGAGAGAGAGAGAGAGAGAGAGAGAGAGAGAGAGAGAGACTGACTTTCATTTCCTGTGCAGTCAACCTTCCAATCCCCCGCCAAAGACAGCTGTAGTAGGTAGGTACACTTGGAACACAGATCACAAAGCTACACAGAAGGCTCACCCTACACATAAAAGCATCGCTTTGGACCAGGATCTTGATAATGTAGCAGTGAGCACAGACAGCCTTCTGCCAACACCATACAAATACACATATACACGCCAAGAAGATTCCAAAGCGCATTGTACGTGTACATAACAGGACATTTTGTATGAAAGCGTGATTTCTTTTTCGATTAGTCATACTCAGTGATAGCCTCCCACAAACCCTAATTGTATACATGGTATGGTACTCCTAGCACATTGTAGGCATAACAGTGTATGTTTCTAGAAGTGTAAGGCAGCACTTCGCCACTACAGCCTCAAGGGATCTGCTGGCGAGCGCGACGAGTGAGTGGGTGGTGACGTAGGGATAGGAGATGGGTGGTGACGCACTGGGAGAAAGAGCGGTGTTTACTGTTACTGCCCGAGTCCCGTTACTGTCATTATCTCTGTCCCACGCAACCATGAACCTTGTTACCAGAGAAAACGAATTGTATGGCAGGGGAGTCTTCGCCAAACCAGGACCTTCGTGACGCAGCAACCCTCTGTTTTCAACCAAGATGTATGACCACTGCACACACACACACACACACACACACACACACAGTGGTTAGAGCGCTGGCTTCGCAAGCCAGAGGACCGGGGTTCGATTCCCGGCCTGGTGGAGATATTTGGGTGTGTTTCCTTTCACGTGTAGCCCCTGTTCACCTAGCAGTGAGTAGGTACGGGATGTAAATCAAGGAGTTGTGACCTTGTTGTCCGGGTGTGTGGTGTGTGCCTGGTCTCAGGCCTATCCGAAGATCGGAAATAATGACGTCTGAGCTCGTTCCGTAGGGTAACGTCTGGCTGTCTCGTCAGAGACTGCAGCAGATCAAACAGTGAAACACACACACACACACACACACACACACACACACACGCGGGAGCGCGCGCAGGCAGATATCACTGTACTAGTAGGCAATTCTTTATATCATTACTACTTTTCCTGGAACTAAATCATGCAGCAATGTCCGGCGAGAAGTTGACGAGATGACAACAGAGCAGTATCGCGCAGCCAAACCAGAACTGAGGACGACCAGGAACAAGAAACTGAGCGGAAGTGAAGGATACCACGACACGTCCTACAGCCATTACCCTGCGTGGAGGGGCACGGCATGGGAGTGGAGCCCTGTCTTACATTCTACGGTGTCACGCCATCTGCCGCTATCACCAGTGTGTCAGAAAATGGTAACTGGTAAACTTAATCCTTTCTTCTCCATTTCATTTAGAATGTCAGAAACTCTTTATGTATGTATGTTTGTTTAAATACATACATACATACACATATCGAAACAAGATTAGTATTGGACAACTGATTGGCTACGTAGTGCATATCCTGTCATTCACAATGTAAAATAAGCAATCTATAGCAAAAATAATCTTCAACTGCTAGTCTGCACTATATGTGACAGATACTAACCCTATCTTGACTGAGAACGTCCATCATTATAAGATCTTATCAGTTCTTATCTTGTGATAAGATGACAAACATTCCGCCCCATGTCCTAACTCTGCCTAGTGGCTCTTAACAGCCAGTCAAAAGCTATGGCTAGACACAGAAACACCTTCAAAACGTTCGCGATAGTGACAATTCTTAATTTCGTGGCTTCCCTTCCGCCTATAGTGCTAGCGGCAGCAGAACACAGTGACCACCAAAATGAGGCAAGCAATATCAGCGACACTCCAGCTCACCAATCACATATCACAGTAGAGTATGGATTCGTATGGACCAAGGCAGCCAAACCTACTCCACGTGAGTTCCTATTCTCTCAGCTGCGCCGTGCTCGCGTCTTGATCGTACGAGTGCTGCTACTGTGGCGCACACCTATCATGGCAGTTATATATGTACTTCCTTATGCTGCGAGGTCGCGGGAGGTGGGAAGGCATGCTATTAATAAGATCAGGGGAGCAGTTAGTGTGAAAACAGCACGAGAAGAAAGCGAGATCTGCAACACTATAGCGATGAGGAAGATACTGAAGACAATCAGTTAGAGGAGAGGAGTTGATAAGACAAAAAAAAAAATAAAATAAATAAAATTCCATCCAGTGTAAAAAACTACGGTACTCTCAAGGATGTTTGTAGTTGGAAGGTTGGTCATAAAAACTAGCGGAGATGACTCAGAACACCTAACTTCGCAAAAGTCGCTTTTCATTATTATTATTATTGTTATTATTGTTGTTGTTGTTGTTGTTATTATTATTATTATTATTATTATTATTATTATTATTATTATTATTATTATTATTATTATTATAATTATCATCATTATTATTATTATTGTTATTATTGTTATCACTATTATTATTATCATTACTACCATTGTTATTATCATCATTAATATTATCCTTATATTTTTACTATTATTATTACTGTCACTCATTTCATCATATGAGATTGACGGTTCAGTCTTATCTTTCCGGCAGCTGTTATTTACCGACAATAAAGCATTCACAAGTACGTAACACATGACTTACTTATTCACTAACACAAGTCATAACCGTGCTGGCTTGCTCTCTAACTAACTGTGGCCGCCGTGTCTTCCTTGAATCCAGCGCTCAGTACAAGAACCACACGCAAACCAATACATGTGACAAAGGAGAGGTATAACGGTAACCTGTGAAATACTCATAGTAAACAAACCATATACTGATCTCCATTCCTATCAATCATGACAGTCACCGCCCAGTTACTACAGGAAAACAACAAAAAACTCCATTCCGCCGTCATTATGAAAACTATTTTTCCATCACGTTAACCCCTCCCTAAACATCTTAACATTTGTTTATTTCTTTTTTTTTTCTGAAAGGCACTTATATATATATACACGAAGAATGAGATTGTATATTTATCATACTACTATATCACTTTAGAATGGCGTTATGAAGGCATATAAAAAAGCCTTTAAGCCCGAATGTACCATGACTCGTTTCCATATTCATTCTGCTTACTATTTGGTGATTTTATACAGCTTGAGAAACTCATGCGGCAGATTAAAATAGTGAAGACTGTGGCCATTAATCTTCTGACCTCCATAGACCCTTCCTAGTGTAAATAAGATGGTTTATTCGTACACAAATCTCAAAGTAAAAATGTGTCTTAGTACTGAGGGTTAATGACATACTATTCTGTTATTCTTCCATCATCACATGCATCCTTCACTTCTCAGTTGATTTTCCTATCAGGATTGGTATACGCATGTAGTTATTCATTTGGCTTGTATCAGTTCTTCAAGGTCAATGTTTTATACAATAAAAGTCAAAGCAATAGATAACTGACGTTACTCTTATCGGTAGTAATACAGTAAGTCCTTTATACGTAAGCTATTCGGCAAGTTGATAGCAATTAACCCCTTCAATACTGCGACACATTTTTACCTTGAGATTTGTGTGTGATTAAACCATTTTATTATTTATTAGGAAGGGTCTATGGAGGTCAGAAAATTAGAGGCCACAGTCTTCACCATTTTAATCCCCCACATGACTTTCTGAAGCTGTATAAAATCACCAAATAGTAAGCAGAAACCTATAGAAACGCATTATGTTACTGTAGGGGATAAGGAAACCTCGTCACGTAACCAATGAGGGGCACAAGATAGCTTGTATTCCAACCACATCATCATGTGGTGGCTTCCCAATGATGGTAACCTTATCTGCTACTAAACTTGGTGGCTTTATTGAGGAAAAGGTCATACTTCTTATAGAAGCAATAATGACAATGACGCAAACACTTCCCACGCCAGTGCCATCATTGTTGATATCAGCAACCTTTATAAACTTCTCTATTCTATCTTTTTGTTTATCAGCTTAACCCCTTCCTTACCGCAGCCACCCCCCGATATAAACAAAGCGTTCCCCTCCTATACCGCA
Source organism: Portunus trituberculatus (assembly GCF_017591435.1). NCBI lineage: Eukaryota > Metazoa > Arthropoda > Malacostraca > Decapoda > Portunidae > Portunus > Portunus trituberculatus. The sequence goes on along the minus strand of NC_059269.1, from coordinate 10,441,823 downwards.
GCCCCCTGCCCGTGTGCGCACGTGCCTCACGGCCAGATCTACACATTATATTTCTTTCTAACTCAGTGTTATGTACTTTTTTCTAAACATATTTTTGTCATTTTATTAATAAAAGAAAACGTAAACATAATCATAAATTGTGCACTAATCATAAATTCAGCACCACACACTCTGCACCTGGTGAGGGTGGCCCTGAGGCAGTCATAACTAGGCTGCTCCCCCTCACTTGCCGAGAGGGTTTCAACACTGCTGTCACTATCACTCTCTCCTATTTCTTTTTCAGGATCATAGTCTGAATCATATTCATCTGGAGAGTCTTCCAGTATATCCTCACTATCTGTCTCATAATTATGATAATCCTCATCGCTGCTACACGAAGCAGACGCCATTATCTCTAACTAGAGGCAATAGAACAGTTTCACCACGGCCGATACTAGAGAACTGATGTTCTTGGGGGGACTGTGGGAATAATATATGTCAAAGAATAGTGATTGGCTTTATAGTTTATGCATGAAAAATTAACTCCGATATTGATTGGCTAGTGGGGGGGATGGTTTTGTTACGCTGGGGTGGCTAAAAATAATGCCTCCAGTGTTTGTTTGTTTATAGTGAACCACGTGGAGCATGAAAAAGGCAAAATCCGCACTCAGGCCACGGTTATACACGGAAATGTATTGGTGTGGTACGTACGTACCACGGCGGCATCTTGCGGTACCACGAGGTCGCTTTTGCGCGTGGTACGCACGTACCACAAAACAGTCTTGCGGTATGGAAGGGGTTTTGCCTATGTTTATTTATTTTCATGTTTACTATCATTTTTCTTCCTTTTCTTTTTAATTTCTTTTGCTTTCACAGGCAGCAACACACGAGTAAGGCTGGAACACAACGAATGCTCTATACAGTTCATCTTGTTTGGTTCTTGTCATGGTTTCTCACTGTACTGTGCCTCTCCTTTTTCTACAGGTTTCGATTTTTCAAACTTCACCGATGACATTGAGTCTGTACAGTGCAGCGATGACGAACCTTGCATTAATTCTCTGCCGGGAATCGAATATGCTCTGTCATACGATTCAGACATCCCCTCGAAACCCTATTGCTATGGTAAATATATATACAATGTCCTAAGTATTTCTCAAGCATACATACATTAATATTCTTATCTATTCTTTACCTCTTCAGTACTGGGACTCATTTCGATCTTGAGTTTTAGGTTTCATTTGACGATTTTATTGATATTAGAAAGGGTCTATGGACGTCAGAAGATTAATGGCCAGAGTTTTCACTATTTTGATCCCCCACATAAGTTTTGAAGATGTCTAAAATCACCAAATAGTAACCAGAATGAATATGAAAACGCATCATGTTACTGAAGGGGTTAACTAGGGTTCTTCATGTATCTCTTATTGTAATCTATTAACATAAACTTCCTTTCACCCAATAGTGCCGGATTCGAACACCTCGACAGGTCACTGCACGTGTGGGATAGGGCACTGCGTCTCCTACAGCCGACAGCACCAGACCGGCGATCCCTTCTACTACTGCGGGCCGTGTGGTGAGTATGAGAAGCTCACTCGTACTTTACCTTGACTTACATTTAATATCATAAGAATAAATCGTTTCGCTTCAAAATGTGACGTTTTCTATGTAAAACAGTTTGCTATAACCTGCAAAACTAGTGAACATTTTACTGTTGAAAATTCTAATGCCATGTGTGTGTGTGTGTGTGTGTGTGTGTGTGTGTGTGTGTGTGTGTGTGTGTGTGTTCACTATTTCTTTTCCGCAGGTATTGTCGGGTCTCAGTGCAAAGACACAATCTGTACGGACATGGTAGGGGAGTGTCGAGGTGGTTACTGTGAATGCATAGAAGATGGTACCTTCTACGACATGTCTTCCTGGTGAGTACAGAACAACACGAGCATCGTCAACACACCAGTAAATAGTCCACGATCACCTCACTAACTTGCAGCAAAAAATTCAGTAAGAACCCAATAATAGTCAGTAATCAGTAATAACCTAATCGTTGCCTAGTGGCACATGATAACCCAAGAGTGAGTAGAGACGCTTCCCTAACGGCCTAGGAACTTGTATTACACGTCCACTCAAGAGAGAGAATAAGGACACGTGAATAATGAACAATACTCACCGTTCGTTCATATAAGATGGACTTTTCAGCACTTTCTGTCTTTTTCATTAAGCTGTAACACTCATCCCAGAAACACATTCTGTCCCCAACATGGCGATGCACTCGCTGCAGCCATAACGACCACTCGAACATTCTTTGAGTGAGTTTTGTACTCCTTTCATCAGCCAGTTTTTCCATTAAAATAGACGCACACAGACACCACTTCAGTGTAGGCTACTCCACATTAATGTACAATATTCGGTACACCACCATTCACTGCAACAAGGCTCAACTTTCAGTATCCACAAGTGTCTCATAACATGTGTATCCGGAACTGTTTCGTCGGCTCGGCCTCGACACGTGACGTAACGCCAAGACTCATCATGGCGGGCTAATTAAATGTCCTCACGTTGTGCGCTACATATAGGCTCCATCATAATTTCACCCTTGCGCTTCAGCATGTAAGCCTTAAGGATTTTAATGGAGAATACTACTGTTGTGCTGTCATGACTACTTGTTTTGAAGACTGGATCATAACACGAGTGACGACTTGTCCTTTCCCTGTGGACCACCCTCCCTTACCCCAGTCCACCGCTTCTTCATCTCATCCCTCCTTCCCCCACTTTCTCCTCCGTTCTCCTCTCCCAACATAAGTGGCGCTAATTCAAACATCAAACTCACACCATAATAAGAAAACATGTGTATTCATGAGAGTTCTTAGTAAGAACCAAATGTAATTCAGAGGTTCATTGCGCCTACAGTTCATGCAGGCCTTGCAGACAATAACTGTAATCTACGCGTATATACAGTGCCAGTATTGCAAATTCTTATCTCTATTTCTTCTAACTGGCCTGTACACATTGTGATGCACGCTAACTATTGACACAGAGGTCACGATCAAATGCATGTGTATGTGTTTGTGTGTTCACTCCCAGTCCCAGAAGCAAGCAGTTTTCAGATACGTGACGTGGATACATCCGAGACTTGTGGAATACTGGCATTCGTTATTTCTACCTGCATTCTTTTCCTGCAGTTACATCCCCTTCTACGGCCAGGATACATTGATTAATGTCATCATCGGTACCATCTGCGTCCTGCTGTGTATCATCGGCCTGGCCTACAGTTATCACAGGCTGCGCAGGTGAATATTTTATTTGTACATAAAGTTAGTATATATTATACTAATAGCCTATTTATATAACATTACAGCGTTAAGTCACTGTATTTACTAATGTTAAATGAAATCTAAATTCATGATCATTCAATGAAAATGACATCAACTTGAAACTGTTGATTAGATAACTGAACGATTCATGACGTCATAAATAGTGATAGTTTCGAGATAGCGAGTGTCTATTCAAGTGACTCGCTATCTATCTGGCCGCGATTCTAGTACCATTGAAATGGGTGGAGACGGAAATTCACGCCCTTGACACACTGTTACACTTCCCACAAGTATTGAAACAAGCTTATTTCTCTGATTCTGTCCTTTTTTTTTTTTTTTTTTTACGTAGGGAAGAGGGCCAGCCAAGGGCAAAAAAAAAAAAAAGTTAGAAAAAAGCCCACTTGAGCGCTGGCTCTCCAAAGAGTAGGAAAAGTGCCAAAACCGTCAGCCAGAATTAGGGGAGCCAATGCCTAGATACCTCCCTCTTAAAAGAAGACAAGTTGTAGGAATTTGGAAATACAGATGCAGGGAAGGAGTTCCAGAGTTTACCAGTGAAAGGGATGAATGATTGAGCGTACTGGTTAACTCTTGCATTAGGGAGTTGGACAGAATAGGGATGAGAGGAAGAAGAAAGCCTTGTGCAGCGTGGCCGCAGGAGGAGGGGAGGCATGCAGTTAGCAAGATCAGTAGAACAGTTACCATGAAAGTAGCGATAAAATATAGAAAGGGATGCAACATTTCGGCGGTGAGAAAGAGAGTGAAGACAGTTAGTCAGAGGAAGGGAGTTGATGAGACGAAGAGCTTTCGATTCCACCCTATCAAACAAAGCTGTGTGACTGGAATGATGATAATCCTGTTTTCAAAATACCGAAGAAAACACTTTTACATTCATCTTTATTCATTTATTCACCATTTTTTTTAGCCGCCGCCTCCGTAGGGGAAGCATCTACAGCGAGAGAGGAAGTGGTCCTGCCAGACGAGAGGTAAGAGCTAAGGCCAAGATATCTAGACGAGTGTGAGATTGAGAGAATGTGAAGAGTAGTTAAGAGTAAGAAATAATAACTGAAAAGAAGTAAGAAAGAAATAATAATTAAGAAATAATAACTGTGTAAGTAAAAGTAAGAAAGAAATAATAATAACTGGAAATGATAAAGGAGAAATTCAGTGGAAGTTGTAAAGTATCATTAAATAAGGAATCTCGATAGAAGTTGGTGATTTCTAAAATTTAAGCTTGCATAGACTGAATTAGTGAAAGACAAAATCATGTTCCCTATAAAACTTAACTATCATTGTTCCTGGTATCGTTTCAGTCTCCTTCTGACGACACGCCCCCCACCTATGACGACGTGGTGGAAAAGCTACCCTCATACCAGGACGCCCTAGAAATGTCGGTAAGTTCTTCACCTTATCCACAATCCTGAACGGGTCAAATGTCAAAATGCAAAGATGAAGAAGCTTGTCACATTTCACCCATGGTTCTCAAATAGGGAACTACGATATCCACACACACACACACACACACACACACACACACACACAGAGAGAGAGAGAGAGAGAGAGAGAGAGAGAGAGAGAGAGAGAGAGAGAGAGAGAGAGAGAGAGAGAGAGAGAGAGAGTATACATATATGCATCTGTTTACACTACACACACGATGATAAAACAAATACACTGTATAAATAAGTAGTGTGCAGTTAAACAAATGGCGCAATGCACATTCCAGCATGGAAGTGAAGAAGGATTTACCAACGCTGGCTTTGAAGGCGATGAAGCCCTCTCATCTGCACCCACAGCTTCACCTAACAGCGGCGCCGTCACTCTCTCCCAGACCAAAGCAACTTTCCATGCTCACACCAGCTCGTCACCTTTGTGTACTGATGCTGAAGACGTCGAAGATCAAGAAACGAATGAAAAGGAGAAATGCAGCAACATCACGCCACAAGTAACAGAGGAGCAGAAAGGCTTGGGAACACAGCCCATTGAGCAACTGCTGCACAACGTCCTTCAGGAACAGCACACCACCACCACCACCACTTAGTGAGACCCTAAACGTAGGAGTTTATTATTTTCGTGCAGTCCATGTATACATGTAGTATATTAGGTATACACAATAAATATATATAATGTGTTTTATAATTACATAGTAGTAGTAGTAGTAGTAGTAGTAGTAGTAGTAGTAGTAGTAGTAGTAGTAGTAGTAGTACAAAGTCTTTTTAGCAGTGGTGGTGTGGATGTATCGGCAGCTGTGATGATTGTAAATACACAAGACAGTAAGATTTAAGTAGGATATTTACGTTTTGGTGCTTGCATCCTATAGTGTTACGAAACGCAGCATCATAGTATCATGGGAGTCAGGACTGGGATCATTCCCTCGGGACATTCCACAAAATAAGCATGAAACAGATTTCTTCACGTTACAATTCTGTATTTATTTTTTCTTTACATATAGACCAAGTACAATCAGTATATATATGCACACACACACACACACACACACACACACACACACACACACACACACACACACACAGTCACCCAATCCTCGCCACACATACCTGACCCAAACAAAAGCAGTACCCTCACACGACACAAACATTAGGAACAATGACTGAACACACAAGCAGTAAGTGTCAAGGAGGATGTGTGCGCCAAGGCCACAGCCAGAAGTATAGACAGGTCATTCACGTCAAGACCCAGTGAGTGAATGAGGTCAGGGAGGTGGTATGGCATCGCTATGGTTGCCACGTTCCCTGCTATGGCCCCTCCCTATAGGTATTGGGCCAGGAGCTGTGGTTTTAAGTACAGTTCACTTAATCTAATTGCTCCACATGTTGTTCCATCCTTGGAATAAATAGTTTGGTTAAGTTATGTAATGAATAGTTAGGTTGAATTATCTCAATTTTTTTTTTTTTTTTTTAGTTTATAATGCAAGATTGAATGATAAGACGTGATTGCTACAAACCTGTACACTTCACCCCTACACACACACACACACACACACACACACACACACACACACACACACACACACACACACACACACAACGCCTGGAACTCCCATCATCTTCTCACTACACCAAAATTAGATCATGTCCAGTACATACAACCACAGGATATGAAGAGCAAGACAGGTGGTTCCATTCTGAGGCATGTTTGGTTTATAATAAGTGAGAGATTAAGCAAATAAAAACTAACTACCATTACCCAAGGTAACGCTTTGTTTATACAAGTAATACCCTTCACTCTGGCTAAATATTTAACTGTTTCAACACTCACATGTAAGAAAAACTTAAAAATAAATCAATAACCTCAAAAAATACACAAATATCTAACAACAACCGACAGTCTAGGGACAGCTACAGTCTAGGGATGAGGAGGATGTTACCGTGAACCAGTAAGGTTGACAGTGGTGAAGCTAGACAAACTTTATGAAGTCCTGCCTGTATCTGGTGCTGCATGATGGTGCTTGGTGCAGGAAGAAGCTACCAGGAATATACAAACACGAGAGTTCATGTGGCTTGGCAGACTAGTGCCGGCGAACATTTCAACGAACTTCACGCCTGTTCTGTGGTCTCACTGTCCCAAAACAATCGGCGACAGCTGGACACTGTACGCTATATCTTACATTGACGAAAATTATTCATGGTACATGAATATATATATATATATATATATATATATATATATATATATATATATATATATATATATATATATATATATATATATATATATATATATATATATATATATATATATATATATATATATATATATATATATATATATATATATATATATATATATATATATATATATATATATATATATATATATATATATATATATATATATATATATATATATATATATCCTCTTTTTATTCATTTATCATTATTTATCTGTTTGTTTTAACGGCAAAGGGAGAAGAAATTTAATGGAGACACCTCTTCGTTGTTACCTGTTCCTTACTATCATTAATGATACTTTTTTTGATAACAAAGTATCTACGAAAATATTAACGCATACATTTATGTATGTATATAATAACACACTCAGAAGGCCCACACACAGCCAAACACAACCTAGAACACCGTTCCCAACACACCCAGACCACTTGCAACAATCAAAACTAACCCAAAACACTCAAAATACCATGCAGCACCCCAAAAATACCAACAAACACACCGAGAACTCATCACAAGCCAGAAGTATACACCCAAGCCACACCCACACCACAAAGCACACTCAAACACACCTAAAACACACACACACACAAACCACTTACAACACTCAAAATTATCCCAAAACAATGAAATCGTCATACAGCATCTCAAAATGCCCTTAGACAACCTCAAATAACGCCCAAATACTCAACCGCACCCCCACAACACAGCCAAAATATAAGCAAATAAGAAAAAATAAATATATATATATATATATATATATATATATATATATATATATATATATATATATATATATATATATATATATATACATCATCTAATACACACTGAAAACATCCCAAATGCACCCAAAGCACACTGTAAAGAACCAAGCACACCTAAAATACCTCATTATATACGCCAGAACCACCATAATGCATTATAAAGAAAGGCAAGATTATAAGGGAGACTTAACTAAATATTGTGGCTTGGCTACTCCTCTTCCTCTTCCTTTTCTCCTTTCTTCTTCATCCTCCTCTTTTCTATCCTCTTTCATCTTCTTTTTATTGCCTCCATTTACACACCAGAACCTAGAAATACATAAAAAAAAAAAAAACATTTAAAAGACACTAAATATTACGCCAAATATTGACGAATTTGGGATGTTGGAAGAGAGACGCCAACCCAAGGCTATGATGAATCACCATCTTGGCTGTGACGTCATCAGTGAGTGAAAACAGCGGTAACTCGTCTAAATTACTTAAATCATTTGAAAAATTACCTATAGAAAAAACGAAGCTATGGCCAAATGCTTGCTAATTTATGACTTGATAGATACTTTAACTAATATCGAAAACATCAAAATATTTCCAGCCTAACTAGTTATAAAGAAATGTGTAAATTAAGTATGAAAAAAGTATAAAATAATGTTCACTTATAACATTGCTAAAACGGCTACCCATTTCGACTTTATTATTCTTTCAAAAAATATTAGGCAATATAAGCCCAGCCATTTTCACTAGGCGAATACTTCAACAGAATTTACAGACTCTGAGCTATATTGTAGGGCATTTTAGAAAAAGCCACACCAAACGTAAGCAATAAAAAAAAAAAATTACATGATTTGCGTTCAACAAGACTAATCACCGTTTCAAACTCCACATATTCAACTCAATGTGTTCGAATCCTGTCCACGGTCTGAGTGTAGGTTAGGCTTCCTCACTTGGGGCAACGGTTTCCTAGCGGGTGGGCTTTGAGATAGGAGGTACCCCAAAAAAGTATCCCTTTAGCCCATAAACTCCCATGAAAAGCCCCATGGTATAAAAAAAAAGCACAAACGATTCTTTGATACATCAAAAGCCCAGTTATAGATTGAAATAAGAAAGTCCAAAATGGGGTATAGTAAACCTTTATCGTTATGCTAACTCATACTTACGCCAAAAAACATCACTAAACGGTATATACTTACCCAACAGAGGCGCGGAGCAGTCTTCAAACACAATGAAACATTAATAAAAACCATGAAAACATACCATGGGAGGGTCTGGGGTACCGGGGAGGGGCAACACCACTGGAACAGCCGAGAGCCATGTTGCCAAATTTATTCTCACTACAAAAAAAATCAAGCCAAATCGGGAGCCATATACTGTTTGAGTATCGCCTTTTCAATACCTGAGTAGAATTCCAAGTTTTTTTTTTTCACTTTAATATGTGAGAAAAATGCAAAAATATGTGCATGATCTTAAAAATACCTTAATAAATGGAGGAGAACTCATCGCTGTGGTGAATGCAGGAATGCTGAGCTGCATTGCTGGTTCACCCTTATCTTAATTATTTGCTGCTTGGGAAATGGGAAAATGCGGACGTTAAATTAATGAAAATTACGATTTGTGCTGCTAATATGGGAATATGGCAACACTCCTCACCACCACCACCACCACCACTGTAAAGGCGGCGTCACACTAGCACTTTTCCGTCAATTTTCTAGCTACTGACAACTTTTGCAGACGGTGGCCGTCACACACAAGCTTGCTTCCGCCTTTGCCGCGCTTGTCGATTGTAAACAAACATGGCTCCTCATTCACCCCAGCAAGCCGCGGCTTTTTTTGCACCTTATAATGTAATCAGCTGTTCTGTGATCCCAAAGGCAACGGTGACCTCTAATACTCTCTATGAGAAATTCGTCAGTGTGTTTTGTCCACTGCTCATCTTGGCCAGCTACTTGGAAGTTGCCTTGGAAATATTCAAAAGCATCGCACATTCGCACTCCCCTGGAAATGTACACAAACAACTGAGGAACTTTTCATTGCTAGGCTAGAAGAAAAAAAATATGTATACAAATATATATTCATCAACTCATTTAAATTTCTTGTCATGATAATAGCATTCTTCCGTTTAACAAAAAATTTTTTTTTTTTTAATAAAAGTGTTGATTAGAAACCATAGTTCTTATTTTGACTAAAAATTGGCGCTAGACGAAAACGATGCGTTCCGTCTGACTCAAGACGACGGAAAGAGTTGACGGAAGAGTAAAAAGACGACGGAAATCGCCTGAGACGACGGAAAAAGTGCTAGTGTGACGCCGTCTTAAGCGTGTAAGTAAAAAGCTTTTAAATGTAGTAGTAGCTACTAGCCGGCCCACTTCCTGCCGTTACGAAAGATTGAAAAAGACTGATTTCAGGAAGGGTAAAGGTGCCGGCGGGTGGTGCGACTCTGCCTGCATCAGCCTAGTAATACCTGTCATATTAACCAGCATGTTATTTGAAAAGAAAGTTTGCTATCAGAGTGATATTGATATTACTGCATAGACATATAGGTAGTACAACATATCCTGTATTCATAGAAATAATAGTAATGGTATAAGTATGTATAAAGAAATGTGAATCCTGCTGGTTCCTCACTGTTGGGGACGCACAATAACTACGCAGTAGACTTAGTATCGTTTTGATCGAGACCAGGCTACTGCTTGTTACTATACGGTTGTTTCTTCATAATGTAACAACCATCAAGCAAGCATAACCAATGTGTCTGCCCGTCTCTTTCCTTCCATCTGAATAAGACAAAGAATCGTACCCTATATGATTACTTTTATTGAACTGACGACATCACAAGGCCACTGAAAGACTAGCTATTCACTTTTAGATACAATAAACTTCCAAGAACGAGTGGTTATGTACTATTTACTTAGCGTCAGAACAGGACAATATCTAGTTTAGTTATGCCTTCAGCTCTGCGATATGCAATAATTAACAGAATTATTGATAATTCATGGAGTGTCTAAGTAATTGTGTGACAACTTGGACCGCGTTTTGGCACGTCATCCGCTCTTTGATAGCTGCTGATCACATCACCTTGTCATCTTTTGCTCATCCACTGGCACCACACCAGATAACGAAACAACCCTAATGACACTGTTTTCTGTTCGTTGCTATATACATTAAGGTTGTGTAGAGAGAGAGAGAGAGAGAGAGAGCTGATGTTAAGGACAGATAAGCGTCTTCAAGGCTGCGTGCCCTTCCCTAGTCCCTTCCTCCGTCCCTCTTCGTACTCAGCGTCTTATCACCAACATTACTTGTGCTGGTACTGAGACGTATACGTGATTTTACTTCCTCATTCTCGCCTTTCCTCTTAGACGGCATCTACTCGTATATTCACCAATCAGCGGGAGGTGAGTGAGGCTCGCCAGTACGACCTTAATTGTAACCATCTTGCACTGCTTTTATATTCAATTATGTAATTCTTATTTCCATCATTACTATTATTATTATAACAATTGTTATTTTTATTTTCATTATTATTATTATTATTATTATTATTATTATTATTATTATTATTACTACTACTATTATTATTATTATTATTATTATTACTATCACAGTAGTCTCATGTTTTAAGTTAAGTCTTGTATGAAAGAGCGAGCAGGGCAGAGCAAACAGTGTCATTTCAAGGTAGAGAGAGGACAAGCTACCTTACATACAAAATACAGGTGTTGGCGGCGTTCACCTGCCGATGAAAAAATGATGTGTGTGCAGGTATGTTTAGTGTGGTGGCCTGGGATGCAGGGCTGGTGGGGCCATGGCTCTTCACCTTCCTGCTGGTTGTGTTCATCACGCTTCTCGTCCTCAGCATATCGGGAGGGCGGCCCAAGAACTTTCCTCCTGGTAAGTAACGATATGAGTAAAGCATTGCGACGTATTGGTGCTCAAATTTCTAAGTGTTATATTCATACATAACTTTTGGTCTATAGAAGGGAATACGCTATGTGAAGACTGTTAATAGGAATAATGATCCTGCCTGGCGTGGGATCCCTCTTATCCATGCCATTCGGAGCCAACATGGAAATGATGCGTGGGTTAAGGAAGAAATATGGCGACATAGCAAGCTTCGCAATATTTGGCACCAGGTAACAGGCACCAAGACACCGTTGGCCGTGATATTTTTTTTTCGATTATTTAACAAAATGAACAATAATCTCACTCATGATTATACTGCATTTTGAGTATCTGATATAGGCAACACTTATTTGTCTGAGTTCAAGCATATATTCCATGGATAAAATCTGCAACAGAATAGCTCCTCAGTACTTTCTTTGGTGACACAAAATATATTGAAGAGAGCGTTCATTAGTTATTCAGTAGTGACCGTCGATATTCTGACAGTAGTTGTGGTGAGTGGCGTCAGTACCATGAAGGAAGTTTTCGCCCAGAAAAGCACAACAGACCGACCTCAAATGGTGTTCACTACTGTCAGGAACAGAATCATCACTGACGGCCGCACATCTCACATCGGTAAGGTCACCCGTCACCTTATCTGGCGCTTTCACTCCAGAACACCTTCGAACACTTCTAAATACACCGTAAAACACACTTGAAACACTAATATTATATCCAAGAGAGAGAGAGAGAGAAAGAGATGGTGCAATCCACGCAGTGGCGTACTAAGGGAGGGGGCGGGGTGGGAGGCGTCCGCCCCGGGTGACAACCAGAGGGGGGTGCCATATGAAGAATACAAAATTGTATAAAAAAAAATACTTTGGATAATATTCATAACCCTTTGCAAAAAGATAGCCATTTGAGTTTCGTGATTCGGAAAAAACTTAATCACTTACTAAAACAACACTTTAAGAAAGAAAGTTGAACTTTATTTTCTGTAACTCTTATACTCTGAAATCCTTCTTTCCTTACAAAGATTCAATTCCTTCATTCCTAATATCTTGTGTTGTGTATGAATATGTTTGTTCGTCGTGCAAGCAGGTTCTAGGTGGTTACACTGAAGATGAGCTTGGGCGGGGTGATATGGGCCCTAATATGGGTACCACTATAAATAAAATTGCCTGTGCCACTAATGGGCGGAAGCTGAACAGCGCTTCCCATACACTCTTCAAGTGTGCCTACAGGCGCTATAGGCCTTACCGTAAAAAAAAAAAAAAAAAAAAAAAAAAAATGTTAGCGAGACGAAGCGCAACTAGATGCTTCGTGTTGCCTAACATAATTAAGGGTGTCTCGGCACGAACTAGGAAACCACTTACACAACCTTCTTTCTCTCAAATTCGCTTGCACTGTCAATCAAATGAATATCTCTTTTCTGAAAGTGGTTTCAAGATTCTAAGTAAAGTAAATATACGGATTAGAAATATCTCAATTTCCCAAATTTTTGGGGGGACTGGGAACCCAAGCTGTTTTGTCTCGCTTCGCTCGGCAGCCCCCTCCCCCCAACATCCACCTTTGGGAGGGGGTGCAAAGGAATGATCTGCCCCGGGTGCCAAATACTCTAGGAACGCCCCTGAATCCACGTGGTATCCTACACCGTCCATCCTGTAATATTTGAGATGCTGTAGAATCTCTCTCTCTCTGTAGTTATACAGGTTTTCAATGGTTGTCAGTACTTTGCTTTGTACTGCTGAAGATGTCTGCTTTGTACTGCTTAAGATGTTTATTTTGTACTGCTGAAGATGAAGACAAGTGGCCTTCGAAACGTCCAGAATAAATACTTCAAGTCTGTAACTGTGGGTTTACTGACAAGTTTATATTCACGATAGTGTGATATTCCATCACGTTTTCAATGGTGTTTGATTAAATGGAATTGAATACGTTATCGAGTTATCTCCAAACAAAATGCCCTTCCAATCTTTCAGTGTCTCGCAAAGGTGCTGAAATTAAACCATCTCACAATTTTACTCACCATCATTTCTTTTCATAGGTGTGATAGGCACGTCTGGCCGACTGTGGCAGGAACAACGAAGATTTGTGCTTCACCATCTGCGTGACTTGGGGTTCGGCAAGAGTAGCTATGAACCCATCATGGTGGAGAAGATCGCGGAGTTGATTGACCACCTGGTGAAAAATGAAGGTCACCCTGTAGAAATGACGGTTAGATGTTTATTTTTATCTGTGTCATGCTATATATGTTTTGTTAAATCCAATGGTTTGTCGTCACTACCGATATTATTACTAATTTTATGTTGCTGCCTAATCCCTTCAGTATCATAACGCGTTTCCATATTTACTCTGGGTTACTATTTGGGGATGCTAGACAACTTCAGAAACTTATGTGGGGATTTAAAGTGAAGACTGTGGCCATTTTTAATGTCAATGAAATGGTCTAAACGTAGATGAATATCAAGGTAAAAATGCCTCCCAGTACTGATGGCTCCGAGATACTGAAATGTACGAGAGAGAGAGAGAGAGAGAGAGAGAGAGAGAGCGCATCACCAATGGCTTGTCTTTCAGCGTCTCTTCAATCGGTCGGTGATCAACATCCTATGGGCGATGGTGATGGGGAGGCGCTACCCTTACGGTCATGTCAAGCTCAACAAGCTGAAGAATACGTTTATTCAACCTGCTGACTTCAACCTAATCTCTCCTGTGCATCACATACCACATATCCTAAAGATTTTCGAGTTCATTCCTCTCCTAAGGCACCTGCTAAGTGGCATCAAAGATATAAGTAGTTTTCTGAAGGTATGAATATGCTTTTTCCTTTGATAGTTGACACATCTAGGTAGAGATATGGTAATCTAAAGAAGCTTTGATGAATTGTTAGGCCATATTAAATACTGTCTATTATAAATACAGTACTAGCTTTAATTGTATTCTGTGCCCTTGTTAAAATCATCTTTTATTTAGCACCACTACCAAATCAACACTATTTTTCTCATTCCCTGCTAAGAGTGAGATCAAGGAGTTTCTTGCCAACGAAGAACTCAGGAGTGGTGAAAACTTAACTGCATTCTACCTGAAGGAGATTGAGAAAAAAGAGAATAACAACTTCAACAGTAAGGAAAAGCATACAACTTATATCTTTAGTTGATAGAAAGGCTTTAGGTTTGACTATGTGATGAAAATAAAAAAAGAATAGTTTGGAAAGTGACCTGTACAGTTGTGCATGCAATAAGCAGAAGAATGTTGTTGATGTGCTATTATTCTCAGGAGACTTTTAATATATAATTTTACTCTCACTTAAGTGGACCAGCTGGCGGGACTGATTTTTGACATGTTCGTGGCTGGCATGGAGACCACTTCGAGTACCCTTACCACAGCCATCTACCTTATGACTCAACACCCACATGTGCAGTGCCAAGTGCAGCAGGAACTGGACAAGGTTGTGGGGAGGGAACGTCTCCCTTCTTTTTTGGACATGGAACGGTAAAGCAATTCCTTATTTCCAAGCCAACTCACCCATGCTTCATATTTATATTTCTAGACCCTGGTGGCACAGAGCTAGTCTGGAAATGATGTGATGATCACCATCAATAAAGTCACAATCACTACATAGGGATTCATCAGCTCTCCACCAATGTTTTGTTTGTAGGGCAATAGAGAAGCAGGATTGTGGTCAGATATTGAATAATCTGGCATTGTTACATCATTGTTCAGCATTTTTCTTATGTCGTAAGCCCCTACACCCCCACACACACTAAATCCTACGCTCACTTGAGATCAAGATGACATTTCATAGTAAATATGGTAACTTTCTCTCCAGATTGCCCTACGTGCAGGCCACAATTCACGAGGTGCAGAGAGTATTCAATTTACTCAAGTTCTCTCTCCCACATGAAGCAAACCAAGATTGCAAGCTTGGTGGCTATGACATACCCAAAGGTACTACATTGCTTATTGCCCAAGACATTGTAGATAACACTTGGGGTGAGGGAATGACAGCAGCATCCTGACTCTCTTATTGTTCACCCACAGGAACCTGGCTGTTGATCAACTTGGATGATGCCCACACAAACACTGAGTACTGGAAGAATGCACAAGAATTCAACCCTCAAAATTTTCTTGACGAAAATCTGAAGTACAAGAAGAACAGTGCATTAATGCCCTTTGGAGTGGGTAAGTACAAAGAGAGAGAGAGAGAGAGAGAGAGAGAGAGAGAGAGAGAGAGAGAGAGAGAGAGAGAGAGAGAGAGAGAGAGAGAGAGAGAGAGAGAGAGAGAGAGAGAGAGAGAGAGAGAGAGAGAGAGCATTGGTTTTTGTTCGTCCCTTGTGCCTCACATTTTACGGTATGAGTAATTCATAAGTGGGTGTGTCTTTCTCAACACCACATTCAATTTCATGAAACAAACACAATCTTATATGTACACAAAATTATACAAACATGTATTCATTTATTTTTACTTCAGGAAAACGTATGTGTGCTGGGGAGCCACTGGCCAGACTAGAACTCTTCCTGTTCTTCACTCACTTGTTCCAGCGATTCACTTTCACGCTGGTGGAGGAACGCAAACCTATCTCAGAAACTAACCCAATGTTCAACTCACCACCAGAGTACACTGCCATTGTCAAAAGCCGCCCTAAGTAATCTTCTAGGAGTACAATCCCACCTTCAGACCATCAACTAAAACATGTAAAATAAATAACTACTACTTTATTTTCTGTACTGGCTTTAAACAATAAGTTGAAGTTTTCTTGTTTTGGATTATAATAATAGAAAGAATTGAATGAGCTATGAATCTGCTGGTTTGTGTGCCTTCCAAAAAAATCAATAAAATAGTTCTGATCTTGATAATTCTGAATAAAGAATCTTCAGCCTGTATTAAAGGTACGGTCTAACCACCCAATCACTATGTATAGATGATACATATCTGAAATTCAATACCGTTGTACATAAAAACTGCAATTTCATATCTTGCATCTCATCAAGCATGGTGCACATCATTAAGTTTTAGTAGCAAATGGATCAAAATTAGAGTGAAAAAATTAACATAAATCTGGCATTATCTATCTATCTATATATCAGGTTGGTAATTCCATATAGGATGGACCAGACAAAAAAAGCTCCACACAATCATACAGACTTTGTTCATTCCTTGACACTCATGGCTAGCCATGTTGGATCCTGGTGGATTGGGAGTCTTATGGACCTCCAGAATACATCCCAGAAGAGTAAGTCTATAATAAGAGAGAGAGAGAGAGAGAGAGAGAGAGAGAGAGAGAGAGAGAGAGAGAGAGAGAGAGAGAGAGAGAGAGAGAAATGTTACATTACTTTTGCACATGCTATGCATATCTTTACAAGATACTTACTTTTGACTTAAGCAATACAAGTTAAGTGGATTAGGATGCCCTCAAGAGGGTGATTTTACATACATAATGACAATTAACATTTTATTATGTCCTCAGGATACAAATGAACTCTCATGAGGAGCGAAGGCGTCGCATGGAAGAAACCGTTACACAGGGAGGTTAGAAGAACACGTCACCTGAAAGTTTAGCTACGAAGCCATGCCGGGGTCAGCATATGAGTGTTCTGGGTAGTGCTTCCATCTGTCAGAGTCCATGACTCCTGGCATTCAAATCACTGCTCAGCCTCAACAGTGGCATTATTAGTGGCCACAAAAGGTAACCTTTGAAAAACAGCTTGGTGTACATATTCTATGTATATGTTGTATTTACTTGGACAATTTGATAATTTTGCATGAAGTATTTGTTTTCTGTGTAATGAATGTAAAGGAGTAAAAGATGAAAGTTGCATGTGCTTGGAAGACGAGGGGTTTTAAATTATATCATTTAGCACATAGGACCAACCACATGATGCTGAAGACTGAAACTCAAGTGGCATGGTTCTCTGACAGCAGGAGGCAACATAGTTTTTTTTTTTCTGTTGATTATTATTTGACTTTAATGTAAAAATAAAGCCAAGAGCAGAACACTCAGATACTGAGGCAACATCGATAAACAAGAGAAGCCGGGACAAGTCCCAGCCGGGCTGGATGTCACAACAATAGGCTACAGTGAACCTTACAGATAATTGCTACTGTAATGAAGGATAAGCGCCTTATCCTGTGAAATAACGGCATGTTAATGTGGAAAAAAATTAATACTCAATTTTTTAGACAAATTTTAGTAATATCCTTCCATCTTGATAGCCATGATGTTTCAATCATCCATCCCGGCTAAGAAAGTTTGAGACGAAGATTGGCATCGAGCACCGCCTGGGATCACAACCGAGGACAAACTGTCCTTGTGGGGTGTGGCAGCTTACCAGCATGAGGGTACCTGCCATAAGCACCTCCACATTAAACTTTTTTCCTTATTTCCACTGCACCTGTGAAGAGAGCTGAACATATGTTCATTGTGTCACCTACTCCTTTGGATGCCAGATCAATAATTGTATATGAAAGCCAAGTTTTGGAGGGCATTAATTACCTTTCTTTTTTTTTATATAAGAATTGGTCAAGAGATTAACTCTATCTGAGCCTCAACCAGAAAAAAAGATCCACACTTTTCAGTCTTCCTTGTCCCCATTCACACCACCACCACCACCATCACTAATGAACATTTTTGAGGAATATCTTGCAGTAGCAGTCTTAAAAATCTATAAATAATTGAATGTATGTATACACATTTTCTTTAGTGGGATGTGAATGAAATTCTCTACACTTTTAGTGATCACTGCTAGTTCTTATTGAAGAGTAACACCAGGGAATTTTTCCTAGTTTCAGAGGTGTATGTGAATGAGCTTGAGGGAACCCACTGATTGTTTAGAAAGGCAATTACATGTCTCGAAACCAGTCTTTATATATATGCATATAGTTATGTAGTATATGCATACTGGAATTTCCCGAGAAGCGTACCTCAGGCAGCACCGGTCAGACAACAGCATGACGTTCAGGTCACTGTCCTCCTGATACGGGTCACAGGTCAGGTGCAACGACTCCATTACCCTGATGTGCTGGCCTGGCCATACCACACATGACTGCATCCTTTGGTCATCAAAGAAATTAATTACACTGTCAAACTGATGGGTTACATTTGTCAGCCAGGTTGTTCTGAGAGGATTTAAAAAGTAAGTACTAGCAACTAACACAGTTCACAAAATTTAACACTGCACCAATGAAACTCACAAAAATAGAATAGAAAATGGAGTCTTAAGTAGCATTCTTCTTTGCACCTGACCTAAAATGACCCGGCAAAACAGGTCATCAGCTTCCCCTCACTAATGACCCCAGGGCGACAGATCTCTCCTCATTGTTGTGATGAATGCATTAACATTTAAACAAAATCTGCTGTGTGCAAGGATAGTGCTTTATGGCATGACACACTGTGTGGAGCAGGCAAGGAGTACACGTAAGGAGCACCACCACCAGTCTTTGTCGACCCTGCAGTGCTTTGTAGTAAATTTCAACGTTCTCTCTCTAAAGTATTTTTGATGCTTTTATCATTAATATCACAGTCCTTTTGTCCTCATGTCTTGCATCAGCATTGCTTACCACATTAGTAAATTCAAGTCAGAAAATATAAATGAAAAAATGGTCAGTATGATCAGAGTTGCAATTAGTCATCATATTTTTCACTTTATGTGTCATAATGTTAAAAGTAAATAATAATAATAATAATAATAATAATAATAATAATAAAATCTTCATTACACAACACACAGGTTGTCTATGGAAATCCTGGAGGAACGTTGTAAACGTCAAGGAAAGGTGGTGATGTTAAGTGGGAATTCAAAGAGTGATAGTTTATCTACACCATTTTGGTAAAATCTGGGATTGTTCAGTGGAAATTTTTGATTGAATACATTATGTGTGTAATTTCATGTAGAAGGTTTAAAGCTCTGCCAGGCTGAGTTGCATGGGGCAGGAGTGGCAACATGTATAGGGGTGGTGCTGGTTGGTCCACATCCAGAGAGACCTGTCGCCCTTCTTAGCTTGGCCCTTAAATGGTATATTACCTATTATCGTCTGTTATGAAATAAAGTACAATGCAGGGATTCTCTCATAATGTAAGATATTTTCCCTATATAAATAAATTCTGAAATATAAGATTATGAAGTAACTGCATGGAAGGTATTTTACTCTAAGTATTCCATGATCCCTAACTAACTCGTGATATATTCTGATCACCAGCCTCAGGACGGGAGCGTCCCCACCAAGGGCCGGTTCCTCACCACAGTGGAGACCTTGGCCGCCTATCTAAAGCTTCATTAGCAAAAAATTCTCCCCTATTCTGTTATCAATTATCTACAAAAAAGGGGATCAATTTAATATTATGCAGTTTATAGAGGAAGTCAACATGAATTGGAATAAAATTAGCCCCACAGTTAAGAGGTACACGAGAACAGGAAAATAAAAATAGAAATCCATTCTCACATAATCCACAAGAAAGGATCTCACTCTCTCCCTCTGATCTATGGGGAGGTGTGCCTGGCAATGAGGCTTTGCCACAGTGACATTGAATTTTTAATAGAAAGAGCAAGTGGACAAAATACCTTGGAAATTGGGCAAATAATGGACTTGCATTTCTTTGTCCACATCTGGTTTGGCATGCTGTGGGCAATGGAGAGACAGTGACTATAGCCTCCAATAGAAGGGATTCCAGAGAGATGAGTAGTGCACACATTATTTGTAGAAATATTAGATGTGTCTTACTGGTAGACACATGCTGCCAGGTCCCTGGCCCTTTCTGACCACTTGCTGCCACCAGACATCAACTCACTGCTGCTGATTCATTACTTTATAGGTTTACAAAGCCTCTGAAAGGGTGTTTACTCTAACAGATCCCTTTGGTGTATGCAGCAGTCGCTATATTTTGATTATTTGCCACAATTTCACACTAGATATCAGGCCTGATCATTTCTTTTTTAAATAAACCAGTCTGTTTTTAACACAACTACACATATGCATTTCACAACAGATAGAGTAAAAAAGCCTTTAATATGACTAAGGAAGAATAATGGCAATCACTTTCCTCTTTATATTCCTCTATCAGCGCAGCAGGTAACAAAACTGTCTTAGCTGCAATTATGATGAAAATATTCTTCTCATTCATATACAGGTTCATTTTCAATCTCATAACGCAAGAAATTGACACATCAAAGTGAGTTCAAAGTTTACAACAGTAAAAACACCTGGGTGTGAAATTCAGGTAAACAAGAAATCTGAATCTTCATCCTGATGCAAGAGAAACTTCTCTGTCCCTGCAAGGAAAGATCAAAGTCCACTACCCTTTCCTTACATCACAACTATGACTTCTCAGATAGCCAGCACAGTCGTTCAGTAAGAAACTTGACAACATTTACAAATTCTAGTATCAGAGAAAACAATACCATACGTAAAGTACGTGTACAGTTACTAAGATTATTCACTCATTTTGGAATTATGCCATCGTAATTTTTGTTAGTGTTCTTAAATAATCTCTAGTGTGAAATGTTTGACTCACTTATACAACTACAACATGAATTTTTTTTCTGTGAATATCTTAATTATGTACAAATTGAAGACTCATTTAATTCTAATCATTTAACCCCAAGAGTGGCAGAGGGAACATGCCAAACTAACACTAAGCAAAATATTCTCACACCCATAATTGCTGGGGAACTGAAAGACAGAGGCAATTCACTATCTAGAATGATATCCTCATCTGGCCACTTTGTACACTTTCTGTGTTCTAACAACTACTTCGGAAGACCATTCAGCTCCCCATATATCCAGAAAATGCATACCTATCTATCCTTGCTCTCTTCAACCTGACACTCTCCTGAAGATACATGATATAGCTCAGTCATTTGGAGTTTCCATTTATTCTACATATTATTTTCCATCTCTACTAGCTACTACTTCACTTTGATGATAATTTCAGGAAACAATCCTGAGCACTGTAAAAACAAGCTGTAATTAGGTTGAGGAGAGGGGGGAAGGAATTCTCACTCTTCATATCATATGACAGCATTATCAGTACAAAGCTGTCCCATGAGAAAAACCTTTCTTTTCTACATAGAAATAATGAGAGTTTTTTTCAGTCCCTCTACTGCTATAACTTCAACAGGTTAACCATGTACAGCAGACCTTGTGAGGAAGAGCCTCTTTCACAACAGCAGCTTTCTTAGGATACTGTTTCTTCTAGATAGTGAGTGGCCTCCTATGATATCATCTCACCAACATCTCATCACAGCTGAGGTCCCATACCCCTAATACTGCCATATATAAACTGTCAATATATATATTTATATGTATGCATTTCAAGTATATATGAGTAAATCAACCTTTTACACAACTAATAACAGTAAACAACAACTGAAAGGCAAGCCCCACAAAAGGGACAACATATGGACAGTGACAACTTAAAATGTATGTCACTGTTTGATATGACTGTTACTTGACCACTTATGAGTCTAATGTTCACTAGTGGTAGAAATATCTAACATCTACTTATAACCAAAGAGTATGATGAAAAACAGGAACCACTGCCTCCACTACACCAGATCAGGAGAACAACAAAATGTTCCGAGCTTTTAAAAAGTATGCTAGTTCATGTCTTTTCAATCGCTTTAGTCCTCACAATATCTCACAGAAGGTGGAAGTGGAATATGAACAATTATATGCAAAAATAAAATTATGAAGAACAAACCAATAGACATTTAGAAATTTCAACAACTTAGATGACAAGAATAATACAAAAAGAACAAGAAAAAAAATACAATAAAATGTTAGTATATGCTACAGAAGAGGTATCCCAACCCTGGTGATGTTTACATGTAGGGATGTTGTATGAGTAAAGTTTGCAACCAATTCCGACAACAGGTCACATACACATAATTACATACAATAAACTAGTAGTACTGATGCGGGGTTTTGAGTCTGGTTAATAATGGTGACACAAAATTTTCAGTACATTTACAAAAGGACATTTTCTTTCCCCACTAAAACATTCCATGCATGAGAAAATGCAGGACTCTCTCCATAACATGAGGTACAGTCTCTAGGCCTCTATGTCATTGTCACAAGAAAAGTTTCACAGGAGAGCAGGCCATCCATTCCACAAATTTCATTTTCTTATTTCTTCACTATACTATAGCACTGATAAGTTCCAAGAGTTTGCACACTCTCATAACACATGACAGAACTATAACTTTCCATACATGTTGAAGGATATTGCTTCCTTTTAGTTTCCAGACATTAAAATCACTACCTGTAAGTGGATATTAATTTGGTGAATTTAAAAATTTTACCTTTATCATTCAGACAGAAAATAAAAAAGAATTTTGATAAGCCAAAAACATGAAGGCCATCTTGAGAAGACAGCTATTCTTTCTTTTACTTACTCACTTTGTTATATATATATATATATATATATATATATATATATATATATATATATATATATATATATATATATATATATATATATATATATATATATATATATATATAGTATGTGTATATAAAAAAAGTACTATGTACAAAACTAAGGAATGCATCCTTTGGCAAAAACAATCCATCAACTTCATTGTTACATTATGAACTGTCCAATTCATGTATCAGTAATTGGAAAAACTAATATTCTTGGAAAGCATACTGTTCCTCTCTCCTTCCTAATGAGCTCAGTGACATTAGCTAGATAGTAATAATAAAAGACATCAATAATTTCTACTTGTGTAAGCTGTATCAGCCACATTTCTCAGTCACTAAAATAGTGGACGCATGTATCATGACTGCATCATGGAGTTGTAGATGTGTGCTAGAAGCAGAGTGAGAAGGGCGACTGAAGACGGGCCAAGACTTCCAGCTCCTCCACAAAGCTTGATCTCATGCTCCTGGAAATAAAGAATAGAAAAGTAAATCACAGTACAGCTTGATGAAATGCAAATGAAAACCTTGTGTAATGCAAGCGACAGATACATGAGCTCACAACAATTTCTGTTTAGAGAACTGAAGTGATACTAATGGCAGGTTATACTCACATCAGGATGGTAATTGACACAAGACTGAGGTCGTTTTCGATAATGCTGCATAAGCAATCGATTGCATGAAGTTGTTTCATTGTGCTCAACCTCCACAGGCTCAATGTCAACTTTTCTTGATTCACATGGACATAGACTGTTGACAGCCACAAGAATCAGATTGGTTGAGATCACCTTCTGTACACTGAAAGGCCTGGATGGAAGAGAACCAGAGAAAAAGTAAGACACTTCAGGTTAAAAACATCACATTCTGAAGATAAATGCATAATTGTGTTGGAATTTTCATCCCTGTTAAATGAGGAGCATGGTTGAGAGGTGTTCATATTGCCATCCGGACAATATCTTCTGGGGTTGTTTCAATCTGTTCAGCCATTGCAGATCCTTTCCCGTAAAAATGCTGGTACGCTTTAATACAAAACTGTCATCTATTATTTGGATGTCTTCTATCAGGATACATATTTCTAGTCTCAGTATTTCTGTAACATATTTCATGGGGGAACATTGTCATGTTTCTATGGTAGATATCAGCTGACTATCACTGGCACTGTTATATGTCAGTAGTAGTTGACTGTGGTCTGCATGTAAGTGTACTATAAAATATAGCTTACTTTCATCACTTGACATGAATAAAAACTTTTCTGTCATTTGATCACTGCACTCTATACAAATAAGAGTACCTAGATTGTATAAAGAGTTGTTCATGACTACAGGCTGACTAATACTCACCAACATATTACTGCTGAAGAAAGTCTACAGAAAACATCTTAGTATTTCCCATACAAATATCTAATTCATTGATCATTCTTTACACTACATATTCAGTTATCTAACTCAGCCATATCAACTGTAGAGGTGTCCATATCTTACCTGCCACATCCATTGGTATGGCAATTAGACAGTTTTCCCTTGACAGGCTTGTATAATCCATCTTGCTTCAACTTTTTGCTCTGAAGTTTATATAAATATACAGTCTTGTCACAGGGACGTGGGTGGGTTTTGTTTATGTATGCCAGCTGAAAGAAATATAAATCTTAGTCCAGAAAATGTGAACTCAAAATAATAGTGCCCTAATGGTGAGAAAATAAAGATCAAGGTGTGAAAGAAAAATGTTCCGCCTTGCTGTAGTGGAGTGAGCTTCAAACAGGCTGGCTTCAGTAGATGGAGTGCAGGTTGTGTGATGCAAGTGTGGGCTTCAGTACAACCCTGGCACCTGTCTCATAGTCCTCAATCTAAAGTAGACAATTACCAAAAAAACTTAAATAAGAAAAGAAAAAGAAAAGAAAAATCAATGATAAATAAAGTAATAAAGAAAAATCAATAAACTCATTGAATCACATGCAAATTATGATACCAATATCTTTTTACAATTATCTTGCTTAAAAATATCACATATTACATGTGCTGATGCTACTTTTTATTTCAAAGTTGGCAAAATCCAATATGAAATGCATTGACAAGTAGAATGTCTTGAAAATAAAAAAAAAACACTTTATAACCTTAACAATTAATGTACTACTAAAGCACAGCATTTTAATGTATTACAAATACTGCTAGAAAGATATTAGAAATAGTAGAGCCTCATTCTTGGATTGTTTCACATTGTGTTAATTTATTAAAAATAAATAAATAAATAAAAATAATAATGGTACCAATCTTGGCAATTTCTCAATGCTTAGTGATCCACATCTAACTTGCTCAATTCTGATATCCACTTACATGCCATCAGTTTCTGGCAGCCACTTGCTCTGCTTAGTTGCTAACTTCCAGCAAGCTATTATTCACACATTAAAGGGAGAATGTAAAGTGAAGTTACTGCAGACTGCTAAATCATGGAGATGAAGCACCATATAGCCAGTTTAATATAAAAGCTATGTGTTTTCTGAGAAACATGATAACATTTTAGGATATTCTTGTAATCCTTAAAAGAATATTTGCAATATTTTTCAAAGAAAGGAGACAAGAAATAGTCATTTCTGAAATCTAGTGCCATAACTGCATAGCTACAATACACACTGGCTGCCAATTAAGGATTACAGAATGAGTAAGTTAGTTATGGACTTTGCAATTTTTGGACTACTATCTAAATTATTGTAATGATTAGCCATCAAATTTGAGACTCTACAAATGATTACACTTTCCAACTATTTCTCATATATGATACAAGACTATAATATATTTCATTACATTCATGAAGTTACTGCATGTCTACAGAGAGCAATAAAAACTGATACAAGTTTCCAGACTATATTCCTGTTACTGAGCAGACAATAAAGCTCTATGCTCAACACCTGATGAAGACAAACTCCTTGATAAAGGAAGCAGCCGCATCCATCCCAGCAAGCAATGAGTAATCTGGCATGACACATGTATAGTGTGGCAGGAAGCAGCATCACAAGATATTATTGCAGATGTGACATTTTAGTTCAGCAGATGAAATAAAGTCATAGACCTCTGCCAACAACACAAATGGGGCCTTGTTCTACTCTGAGCACTCAGCACCAAGCTTTCAGCGCAAAACAAATAACTTATAAAGCCAGAAAGAATCTGAAGACAAATCCAATTGCTATTTATGAAATAATTAAATAATATAATGTTTATATTTACTAAATCTGGGCACCATGCTTCCAGCATGCTGTTGTGTCTGTGTTGTGTCATCAGCCAGTTACGTTACATTAGAAGGTAAGGAAAATATGGCACTCTTTAAGCTTGAGTTGGAAGGCAAAAGATGAGTGGTGATTCTCATAAACATATTGCTTTAGCTTGCAGTAGATCTCAAGCAATTTCATTTTTGAAAACAATTAAAATAGACCAGTATGCTGACTGACTTGGTGCTCTTGTGCTGCATCACAGGATACAAAATGGAGACAAAGAAAAGGACACTTGTAATGCAACACTTTTCCAATTTCTGGCATCACAAAACTGATACCTACCACTGCAAAACCATTATTCTTGTAGCAAAACTTGAGCTTTTGTTGGCCTTAATGACAAATCTTCATGAACTGCAGCAAAGTGCACTCCAGTTCAAGAGTTCACAAGTACAGGTAATTCCTGGCAGGTGAAGCTCTTCATTACAGCATCAAAGCAGTCACTTGTCACCATACATTATAGCAAACTTTGTTCAGAGATATCACAAATATGTAATACATAATTTCTCAGTTGTATAATGTAGTAGAGTCCTGAGGTTCCAACTTGTAGAGGAGCTCTTATTAATATAAGGGTGCTGCGGACGGGGACTAAGGCCTTAAAGAAGGAGTGACATGGATGAGCAACAGGTAGCAGAAGCAGAGCAAGAAGAGCTGAAAGAGGGGAGCAAGAAGATGAAACTAAAGGAAGAGAACAAAGGGAATTGTCACCTGGATCGGGTAGCCTTTCTTCTTCAATTTCTAGATACCCATCCACACAGCAGTGAGGAGCAACACAGAGAAGCAGAGAGTGAGTCACAATCACAGCAATCACCATCCACATTCAAAATATAACATAACTTCAGAGAACATATAGTCAAAGGAAAATTATGGAATTATATATATATATATATATATATATATATATATATATATATATATATATATATATATATATATATATATATATATATATATATATATATATATATATATATATATATATATATATATATATACTGAAATAGGAATGAAAAGAAGAATAATACATGACATCTTTATGTAAGCTCTCCTAAGTCCTGGTCATGCATACAGTCCTCAGTCATGACATCCATTTGTCTCTCCCTCTCAAACACTTGTATCCTACCTCCTCTCTATATTTTGAACTTTTTTCCTCCTTAATTTGCCATTTCTCATTTGATAAAACCTATGTAAAAGTGAATGTTTTACTTTTAACCTGGTTCTTTCCATGTCCAAATCACCTGAACATAGTTTACTCCAGACCTTTAATACTATACTGTTCACACCTTATGCTTTTCTGCACTATCTGTATCTGTCATGAAGCTACGTAATACAGTACTTCTGTCACAAGTAGTTTCAAGAAGCAATCCAATCACCTTAGCCTGAATCCTCCTCTATTTTGCCTCATTCTACACAAGTACTGTACATACTTCCATGTAGAGCTTTATTTGTTTATTTATATCCTCTCTCTTAAATAAAAAAATTATAAAGCTTCTTCAACTTTACTGTTTCATTTATTTGGACTTGTTATGATTTGGAATGCCTTGTGATATGTCCTAATAATCTAAGATGTGTGTGAACAAATAACAAATCCACAATACAAATAAAATAAAAAGATAAGAAATTAAGAGTAAGTAAAAATGAATAAATAAAGGAAAATCCTTATAGGCTCATTATGCAGCCATGTCAATGCTAGGCAGGAATGCATCAATTACTAATTTTAGTTTTCTTTTCAGAAACATGAGGTGAACTGCTAACCTGTTTCCTGCTTAGCACATGTGTTGTGTCAAAAGCTGTGGATGCTTTCATTATACGTTCATGAGGAAAAAAGAAGCTGATACATTAGTTGGAACTATTTTGAAACACTGGAAAACAAGTGAAAAGAGCAACACATGACAGGGCTGGGAATTGACTAAAAATGTTGGTTGCACTTATCCTCCATACAAAACATTGAAAGGATCATGGGAAAGAAGAGTTGTCTTACCTCAAGAGGAGGAAAGTCACCAACAACATCTGGTGATTCAGTACGTTTGGTATCCTCCGTTGGAATGCCTGCAGGAAAACATAATAAATGATCACAAATACTCAACAATGTGACATTAAATTTAAAATCTCATCTGGCGCTGGTCAGACTTCAGCTAGACTATGCTGTGCAGTTCTGGTTCTCAAGTTATAGGAAGGATATAGGTGTAATAGAATCAGTATAAAAGAGAATGACAAAAAGGATACAAGGAATATGCAGTTTCATAAAATACTTTCTGGAGTTATTTGAAAAGTCATTTATAATTTCTTTCACCAATGAGCTGAAATCATGAGTTCTATTCTTCTAAGATGGCACACCATATGCAAGTAGTGATTCCATGAAAGTAAAATAAGATTCTAATTCTTAAAAAGGGTTAGTCTGTTAGATACTCACAAATCAAATCTTTAAATTCAAGTATCTATGATTAATAAGACTGAGACAAAAATAATGTTATTCATGAAACACTGCATTACTTCATCATAAGTTACTAAGTGTTAGTCTTCAATGGGGTTGACTAGAAAATCACTAGAAGAGCTGCAACTAATTATGCAATTTCTGTAATTTCAACCACAAGTGTAATTCCACACTGTAACAACCACAACCACTCAGGTAATAATCATTATTACTACCAACCATCCAGGTAGTCTTGAACCTCATACTCCAATATCCCTTCATACAGAGCTATTTCTTCTTCACCAGAACCTTCTCTACCAGAACCATCTTCCTCAGGATATTTTCCTGAACCTTCACCTGAGCTTTCCTCAGTTATTACTGGGAACAAGATGAGACCATAGAGTGATCAAAGTAGCATAAAAATAAATTCTGTTTACCCAAATCCATGTAGTTTTTTTACATAATTCCAATAAAAAAATACAATGATGAAGGTCAATAGAAATAAGGCTTTATACTCTATAAGAAAAAGAAAATAGATATAGTGATTAAAACCCAAGAAACTGCTGACTACATGAGACAGCCAATCTTTCATCATGAGCAGTTATAAAGACTTCAATATTGAATTGTGTCAACTTACCAGCCTCATCAGGAAACATTTCTTGGTATTCACCAAAAGTGCTCTGATGGTTGATGGGTCCCTTGGAGTAAGTGACTTCATCAGTTGGTGCTGCATTAGGGTCCCACTGGCCTTGAGCATAGGCCCAGGCTTCATTGGGATCCCAAAGAGTATACAGCTGTGTTTTCACAAGTACCCAAAATACATTACCCATCATCCAATTGGCAAACCACTTCAGTGTCTGAATAGGCTGTGGATGGAATAACATGAGTTAATAATTAAAATATATACCCCAACAAATACAAAAAACTCAAATAAATCACAAGTTGGAATAATGACCTCTTTGCATGTTAGCAGTGACAGCAACTATGTTTCACTCACTGTGGTCAGAATGGAAGCCATGCTGTTCTTTTCTTGTGTGTCGAGACATACTGCTTGGTAATCAAATACCTGGATTTTCTTGTACACTTCACTTTGGACCAATGATTCCATGATTGTACCTTCAAGGGTGCCAAAGAACTTGCCAGTGTCATCCTCATTTTCAGAGGCAATAATGAAACCATTGTCATCTAGTAGGTAGCAATTCAATGATGTGCTCTCACATGTTTTAGCTTTCTTGCAGCTTGAGTCCCGACTGGGATAGGAGGGGCACTGAGAATGGGTGAGGTAAGGTTGTAAGATATTAGCTGATACCAAATAGTTGACTTGCAGCTGTTCACTTTTATTACAAGACAAGTATATAATCTATCAATCTGTTGCAGTACAGCTGTAAACATACATTTCTAGGTATGAGATTGTTTATTCAATAATGAATGTTAGCTACTAGCACTTAAATAATGCTTAATTTTACAAAAGCATATTACAATCTATCAGGTTTTTTCTTCTATTCTGAGCTGAAAAATCAAATACTTCATTTTAGCATGAGAGTTCTTTGAGATTTTTAAAAAATATGCCAAATTAGCTTTTGAGGAGTCCTTGGACTCCTCTTCTGAGACCCTGCAAAATTTGGACTGATTGTTTACATATATTTAGTATATATAATGACATTTTTAAAAATCTCACACAATTTCAAGTTAAACATATCAACATTTCTGAATCCTACATAAGAACAATAAGCATCTAATTATTGAGGGTAAACTGCCAGGCCTGTGGAGGCTTACCGGTGGATGCATGGACTGGGTGAGAGAGAATGCCAGTGCATTAAGTACTGTGTTTGACCTCCTCCCAGGTATTGCAAAATTTTTGTAGTATTTAATGAATAATTTATGAGCGAGATATCAACAAGTAACATGCAAAATCACACTAACTTACCTTGTAAGTTTCATTTTTGAAGAAATCTACAAATTTCCTGTGTTTGATGGTGACACCCACAACAGCAGCAGGAGCCATTCTGTATTCATTTTCTTCAACAAAGATGGCACGTGTAGCTGTTACCAGAACCTCATCTGGGTCACGAGTTGCTGTAGAGATCATACTACAATTATTATCTCTCAACTGAAAGATGAAATACTATCTATCAATCTATCTATTTCTCTGATGCCTCACACCTTAAAGAGAATTCTGCAAAGGAGATGGCCATGGCAGAAGAGGTTCTATCTCTTCCTGTGCAGACATTAATCTGTTCTTGCTTCTTCACTCCACATACCTCTCTCAAATAATTAATTACCAAAGTATGCACTCTACATTGTTGTGCCTTATTCCACATCCAGGTCTCTGATCCATATGTCATTGATGGCATTAGACATATCCATATACTAACCAGCATCAAATGGAACTGAGTAAACGTAGGCATCTTGATCTTCTTTGTAGTAATCCACTGCCCGCTTGTACCACACTTCATCAATAGCACGATTGTGCACCTTCATGAAGTGCCTAAGACAAGATAGAATGAAAAAATGCAACAAGTAATTACAACATAATCATGAAAATTAATTTCTAGTATACCATGACATGACAAATACCTTCCTGCAAGCATGATAGATAGGAAAGTTCACTGATGTGCCATGGTTATGATGCCAATTCCCAAGTCATCTCTTTGGTACTTGGCTTACTACTTGATAAATATAGGGAAAAAAATTGTGCTGCTTACCGTTCTTTGGAGTTGCCATTACTAGAAGAAGACTCTGATGGATTGTCTATCCATCGAGTCAGTCCACTACGAGTAGCCACAAAGGCAGTGGTGATGCCAAAGTTCTGACTGCCCATGCTGTAATGAAATCAGGCATTACTACTAGTACAGGACTACCAACCAACCAAGGACTTTATCATGTCCAAGATTGGAGAGCAAACTTGTCTTCTTATGAATACCATTTGCCTTTAATACAGTAATTAAGCATATAATATCCATGATATGGTGATTCTAATCATAAGAGTAGCACATACACACTCTCTCTACCCACTGTTCAACACACATATTATTACTTCACAATTCCAAAGACAGGTAAGCATATGGGCATATAAAAATATTAGTATCATATAATTGTAGTCCTCCAGGAAAGCTGCAATGGTTAGAAGTGTTAGTATAACAGTAATCCTATGTACAACTTCAGAAATAATTAAATGAACTCTAAATATACCAAAAAAAAGTTTTCGTTGTTATATTGATGAATTACCAGTTCAGCAAAATATTCTCACTAATGCAACTAAATCAACTGTAGTATAAAAAAAAAAAAAAAAAAAAAAGTAGAGGATAAATACATACCAATCCTATTAATGATAGTACTTTGCTACTATGTTATCTATCAGATGATCTACGTATTATACTATTTTTAACATACTCACATTTTAATTCACGAAACATCTGTAGTATAATAATTAACAACAAATGATTACAAAATAATTTCAATAAAAACAAAATGGTGAGACATATCTACCTACACACTAAAAGCTTGCACAATCCTTCCCTTCCTTCATTATTTTATTGCATTTTTTTGTTCTCCATTTCTTTCATCTTACTGTCTCATCCTGCTTCCAAGCCACAACAACAGTATCTTTAAATACCCTTACATCTACATATGCATAATACATATATAGTATCAACATAAATATAAGAGTTAGATACAGTATATCATTTACTATTTGTAAAGCTGAATCATCTACATATGCATAATATTATATAGTATCAACATAAACATAAGAATTAGATATATTATTTACTCTTTGTAAAGCTGAATCTTGTTTTTCAATTTAACTTACTCTAGCTTTTGAAATAAGTCAATCTGCATATCATAAATCACCACATCATGGATTTTTACATCTTGAACTTCTTTATTACCACACTTAAATTTAAACACTACAAGTTATGTTATTATATTGATGTTTAGTTACACAAGACATCTTATGTGAATGAAGCTTAGACCTGTATCCTTTTGAGGTATTCATAAACCAATCATCAATATGGTAATTTTGAATAATTTTGAAAACACTTCTCTCTGCATAGGGTTCTGATTTTTACTTTGCTGGGAATGCACTGCATGATACCACAACACATTAAGATATCATTGTTATCAATGTTCTATTGACTGGGTATGTACCCAAAAAGGGAGAACTTACTTTAATTCTAGACATCTATTAGGTGATTAGGTGTGGTAAGTAAAATGTATGGTAAAAAACTGATAAAGACAATCAGATGAAGTACAGTTGGCATAATATCTGATGTACAAATGGCTCCCAACTTGATGAAGCAGCCTTCCTTTTCTACCTATATATGAAGGTGTAAGTGTATGTGCATAACATGAAAAATAATATTACTGTACTCCATGTGTCACAAAATGTGAGTAAAAAAAGTTATATGAAAGGCAAACCATCCTGTATTTTTACTCCAACTGCAGGCCAAACCGTGTCATCTTGTTTCATCTAATCTTTCATGGAGATGTCAGCTCATTATACAGATAAATGCATAAAACAATGTAAATGTACAGAAATGAAAAGTCTCCTCCTGAAATACTGTACCTTAAAAGCATTATGTAAATCGCCACAGGACTGGTTGTGAGGAAATTACAAAGTTAGTGTGGGGGAACACAAAGCAAAGCATACTTATTAGAGGAGTCAAAAGACAACAACTATCTCAAGGAGAGAGAGAGAGAGAGAGAGAGAGAGAGAGAGAGAGAGAGAGAGAGAGAGAGAGAGAGAGAGAGAGAGAGAGAGAGAGAGAGAGAGAGAGAGAGAGAGAGAGAGAGAGA
Source organism: Portunus trituberculatus (assembly GCF_017591435.1). Taxonomy (NCBI): domain Eukaryota; kingdom Metazoa; phylum Arthropoda; class Malacostraca; order Decapoda; family Portunidae; genus Portunus; species Portunus trituberculatus. The sequence continues at coordinate 10,408,334 of NC_059269.1, read as the reverse complement.
GAGAGAGAGAGAGAGAGAGAGAGAGAGAGAGAGAGAGAGAGAGAGAGAGAGAGTGGAAATAGATTTAGATTATCCTCGGTGCATGTCTAAGAAAAATGTATTAGTGATTTATCCGTTTTAAACAACAATTAAAGTCCAAACTTCACCACACCACAACAATCACAGCCATTGATGATTTCAAAATATTTGCAGGAAATTTCTCCAAGATAATCTGTGAGTTACAAAGATCTTACCTTATAGTCAAACTATGTATCTTGTGATACTATTTTTTTCCATTAATGGATGTACATATTGTGAAAATTAACTTGGCTTTTAATATCAAGAAGGAATTGTATAATTAAATTCATTTTCCAGTTATTTTATTTTTTTTGTGTGTGTATGTTATTCCTGAAGTTTGGCCCTGCTCAGAAAAAGAAACATGTGCATCTTTGCTGTGAACACCAGTGACTATTCTAAACAGGCAGTGCAGTCAAATAAAAACACTGACATATGAGTGATGGCTTAGTGGTTACACAGATACAGATCCAGGAAAATGTGGAGCTCCACATTATATATATTCCATCAACTGCTTTAGATTTTCACTCACACACACACACACACACAGTGGCCAGTCAAAGCATGAGTCCATCTTCAACAGGGGCAACAATGCAAGGTAGATTGGTAATGTTGGAGAAGAGATTTGAGGAGTTGGTGAAGGAATTAAAAGTTCAGAGGAGTGAGGAGGAGCAGGATAGAGAATTCCGCAAGGCTTTGAAGGAAAGAGTTAAGAGACTGGAGGAAAATGAAAAACGATTGGTGGATGAGAATGCACACTTGAGAGTGGAGGTTGAAAAATACAAGAGATGGTTGGAGGAGAAAATGGAGAGTAGTAAAGGAGAAAGATGACTTTAAGGAAATGATTAGTGAGCAGAATGAAAGGTTTGAAAGGGAATGGGAACTGAAGAAAACACAATGGACTGAGTCGAGGAAGCAGAGATGGTTGGATTACAAGAAATAATTAAAGATCAGTTGAAGGAAGACAAAAAAGAAAGGTCCAAGGAACTGGTTAATGTAATGAAGAATAAGGAAACATTGATAAGGGAAATAGCAGAAAAGAAGAAGAGTGTGTTAATATTTGGGATGAAAGAACAAAATATAACATATAAGCCTAAGAGAATTAAGGAAGAATTAAAAATGGTAAGAGATCTGTTCAAAAATCTAAATGATGATGAAAAAAAAAGACCTACAAGAAGAAGTGGAAGAGATCCATAGACTGGGAGGGAGTGAGCAGACCGATTAAAGTAGTACTGAAGTCACAACAATCTGCGGAGGATATCCTATATAGAACATCAAAGTTAAGAGAGATAGAAGGTTGTAAAGAGGTGTTTGTGAGAAAGAATAGAAATGAGGAAGAGAGAAGAAGATATAAGGAATTGGTGGAAGAGGTGAGAAGGAAAAATGATGAGCGGTCTGAGGAGAAAAGAGAAAAGTTTTTTTGGAGAGTTATAGGAGAGAGAGTCAGAAAGTGGTATGTGGAAAGAAGGAATACGGAGAAACCCCTAGAGGGAGCAGTGGGTGGATCGTAATGTATACTAATATAGATGGGATACTGTCAAGTATATTGGAATTGCAAGACTATATGATGGTGGAGAAGCCTGATATAGTGTGTTTGACTGAGACAAAATTGCATGAAAAAACAAAGATAAATTTGGATAATAAATATAATATATGGAGAAAGGATAGAGAGTAAAGGTGGAGGAGGAGTTATGATTATGACGAAGAAATAAATAAATGTGGATAAGGTTTGGTATGGGAAGAACAACGCAGAAGTGATAAGCATAAGGATAAAAAGTGATGGAAAAGAATTAATAATCATGGTGACCTATGTACCTCCTAAAACAAATTCTTGGACATTAAGGAATACGACAATATGATCAAGGATACTTTACAGAGTTTGGAAAGTGTATTATCTGGAAAAAGAAAGGTGATACTAGTAGGAGATTTTAATTGTAAGGAGGTGGATTGGGAAAATCTAGTAAGTGGTGTTGGAGAGGAAGCATGGGGAGAGAGATTTCTTAATCTAATGATGGAAAATATGATGGAACAGAGGGTGAAGGAAAATACTAGATATAGAGGAGATGATGAACCGGCTAGACTGGATTTGGTGTTAACAAGAGAAGTGTACCTATGTGGAGATATACAATACAAATGTCCTTTGGGAAAGAGTGATCATGTGGTTATGGAAATGCAGATAGCAACAACACAGCGAAGGAAGACGAGACATACAGGAGTGGTAGATTGAATTATAGAAAGATGGACACAGAAAGTTTGAAAAATTATTTCAGAAAATTAGATTGGGAGGAGATGTTACAAATCAGAGAAGTGCAAAAGAAATATGAGATTTTTATGAAATATTATAAAGAAGGAGTTATGAAATTTGTACCAAAGTATAAACCGAGAGAGGAAGGAAGAAAGGATTGGTTTAATGCAACTTGTGTTAAGGCTAAGGAAAAGAGAGATGTGGCTTGGAAAAGATGGAAAAGAGCAGGAATATACTAAATAAGGAGAATTATAGAGTGGCGAGAAATGAGTATGTGAGGGTAAGGAGGAGGAAGAAAGAAAATTTGAAAAAGATATTGTAGACAAGAGTAAGGAACATCCAAAATTGTTTTACAGGTTCATAAATGGTAAACTTAAAAGAGAGAGTCCATTGAAAGATTAAAAGGAGAGCAAGGGATAGTAGATGACCCTAAGAATATAGCGGAATTGCTAAATAATAGGTTTCAGCAAGTATTTACTGAAGAAACAATGTTTGTAAAGCCTCAGAATGTACAAGGAAATGTGCACATGGATGACATTAAGATACCTAAAAGGAGTTATATAAAATGTTGGAGGAACTTAAAGATGATAAAGCGATGGGACCAGATGAAGTTTCAGGAAAATTATTGAAGGAGTGTAGAGAAGAATTGATTGATCCATTATATGATATTATAAGGTGTTCATTAGAAACAGGGAAGTACCAGTAGAGTGGAAGAGAGCTGAAGTGGTGCCCATTTATAAGGGAGGCAGTAAGGAAGAGCCTCTTAACTATAGACCTGTGTCTCTAACAAGTGTGGTCGGTAAGATTTGTGAGAGGGTGATAAAGAAATATTGGATACGGTTCCTGGAGGATCATAAGTTATTATCGGATCATCAATTTGGCTTCAGGAAAGGGAGGTCATGTGTAACAAATCTACTGAGCTTTTATTCAAGAGTGGTTGACAAAATACAAGAGAGAGAGGGATGGATGGACTGTGTATATTTGGATTTAAAGAAAGCTTTTGACAAGGTACCTCACATGAGACTGTTATGGAAATTAGAGATTTATGGAGGACTGAAAGGAAAAGTGTTAAAGTGGATGGAAAACTACTTGAGATGGAGGAGATGAGAACGGTAATAAGGGATGCAAAGTCGGACTGGTTGGTGGTGGAGAGTGGAGTCCCACAAGGCTCAGTGCTGGCACCAATACTTTTCCTTGTATATATTAATGACATGCCAGAGGAGTAAACAGTTATATTAATTTGTTTGCGGATGATGCGAAGTTGTGTAGGTGTGTGAAGAGTGAAGAAGATTGTGAAATTTTACAGGCAGATCTGGATAAGATTTGGGAGTGGAGCAAGAGGTGGCAAATGGAATTTAATCTGAGCAAAAGTCATGTGATGGAGATGGGGAAGAGTGGAAGACGGCCAAGAGGGTCATATAAGATGGGTGAAGAAGTAGTGTTGAAAAAGGTGGAAAAGGAAAAGGATTTGGGAGTGATAATACAAGACCATGGGCAGTTTGAGGCTCATATTGATAAGATGTTTGGAGAAACGTATAATTTGATAAAAATATTGGATTAGCCTTCCATTATATGGATAAAGATATGATGAAGAAATTAATTAGTACGGTAATTAGACCAAGATTGGAATATGCTGGAGTGGTTTGGTCCCCTTATAAAAAGAAGCATATAAGGAAGTTGGAGAGATTGCAGAGAATGGCAACAAAAATGGTTCCGGAATTGGCAGAAATGACCTATGAGGAGAGATTAAAAGAAATGAATTTGCTTACCTTGGAACAAAGAAGAGAAAGAGGAGATTTAATACAGGTTTATAAACTGTTGAACGGACTGGATGAAGTGGATAATGAGCAAATGATGTTGAGAGAGGAAAACTTAAATAGAACTACAAGATCGCATAGTAAAAAGATAGCCAAGGGAATATGCTTGAAGGATGTGAAGAAATATAGTTTCCCACAAAGATGTGTGGAGGTGTGGAATGGTTTGAGTGAGGAGGTGGTGTCAGCGAGGAGTGTGCATAGTTTTAAAGGAAAGTTGGATGTGTGTAGATATGGAGACGGGCCACACGAGTATGATACCCAGGCCCTGTAAAATTACAACTAGGTGAATACACACACACACACACACACACACACACACACACACACACACACACACACACACACACACATATATATATATATATATATATATATATATATATATATATATATATATATATATATATATATATATATATATATATATATATATATATATATATATATATATATATATATATATATATATATATATATATATATATATATATATATATATATATATATATATATATATATATATATATATATATATATATATATATATATATATATATATATATATATATATATATATATATATATATATATATATATATATATATATATATATATATATATAAACTGAAAATGGCTAATACCTAATTAACAAACCTTAGTGGAAAATGATCAATTATTATAGTTTCCTCAAAAAGAATAAAATAACGAGGAATGTAAAGGTCATATGCATCAGTTTACAATGTGACATGGTGACTCTAGGTATCTATCTATATATATTCATAAGCAACATATTTTTCATTGCTGTGTGTCTTGAGCTCAACTATCTTAATAGACCTCTTTCAGTCCGCTCTAGCACTTATTATTACTATTACTTATATCACCCTATTCATCACTGACATCTTTGCAGTTGAAGCAAGGGGCAAAGCCTATATTTTCACTAGTTTATGCCTTCAAGTAGTTAGCAACTAATACTTCTCAGCCACACTTCCCTGGGATCTGTTGTAACCAATACATCCAATATCCCATGGTGCTAACATGTCATAAAACATCATCACAGAAGCTACTGTAACCGATACTTACTTTTTGTCTTTAATCTTATCTTCAATTTTAACTTCCCGGGAATATACATTAGTAGCTCGGGCATCAAAGAGAAGTGACTGTACCAGATCCTTGTCACCTGTAATAGAGATACAAGAATCCTTACTGCTCATGCTCAACTTGTATTTTAAACAACTAAGTGAAATAGCCAGGTAGGTGTAACAGATTACTGGTAGACTACACATATTTTCATTAGGTGCTATTTGTCTATCAATCTGAGCAAAATTTGAGTGGGAAGTACTTACAATAATAATTATCTTTTCTTTCATCACTCCCCATGGAAGGCTTCCAGCGCTTATCTGCAAAGTGGATCAGAAAACAAATGTTATATTGAAATTCCTCTTTTCATTTATATAAGAGGGATACCAACCAAGGGTAACAAAAGTGAATAAAAGTAAGAAGGAAAAAAAAAAAAAAAAAAAAAAAAAAAAAAAGAGATACTGAGGTTCCAGTCCTCCTAATGCCATTTGTGAACAATTTAAATGGAACTTAACTGATTGTACCTATTATTAGAACTTTCCTGTATATATGTGTATACAATGCATACAAACTCAGACAAAGAGTGAGAGAACAATGATGGTACTCACGCTGAGCCTGATTCATGATGGGGTCTGGTGGAGGGCGAGTACGAGTGGAACGCCACTTCCAGTTGGGTTTTTGGGCACGGGAGAGGAATTCTTTTATCAAGGCTTCTGGACTCTGATCCTCCTGATGCTGGTCATACTTGTATTCACAGTAAACCCTGAAAAAGAGAGATACAAAAGTGAGTGGAGAGTTAAAGCAGGAGACACTATTCTCTTATTTCATAAAGACTTTTGAACAAAACTTTCCAGAAAGAAATTTAACTTGATGAAGTAGGGAGTGAAATAGTCAAGGTCAGCTAAACTCCACATCAGTAATTATGATTATTAAGGAAATTTCATTTAATGCATTGAAAATTAATTTGTTACTTGATCTGAACACACTTACCAGTCAGGATGCAGACTCCAGTTCCCAGTAGAGAAGTGATCCATAACTGAAAAAATAGTAATATTAATATATAGAAATAAATAAATGAAGGGCAGCAACAACTAAAATATATTTAATGAAACAAAAATCTCTTAATGTTTGAGCGCTGTTCTGGTAATAGTAATATCTCCCCTAAAAGAGAAAATTAATCACTGCATGCTCACCATCACCAGCTCTTCGATCCTGAATTTCACGAGTCAATTCAATCTGCCCGTGCACCTTGTACTTGCCATACCCATCAGGCATGGCAATACCCAAACTGAAGGGCGTTCCACTGATCTTCTGAGCAAAGTACTTCTGCGTCCTCTGAACCACACGTTTCTGTGGAAGGCAATACAGGAGATAAGGGCAGGATGAGAAACAAGAAGGAAATCAAGATAGAGTAGTTGAGGAATAAAAAGCATATTACTATCAGAATCTAACATGGATTTTGGAAGTTAAGATGTTCTTTAACTCACCATATCATCCAAATGGATCTTGACATTCATCATTCTTTCTGCTGGGTTCTGTTCCACCAGTTCTTTGCGGAGCTGCAAATGTAAAAACAAAATTAGCATGTTATTCTATGATAATTATCAATAAATTAAACCTTCCTTCAACTAAATGGTGATCCTTTGTTTGCCTCTTCCTTCAGTTGCCATCTTGAAGAAAAATGTATAAGCAATTAAATAAAGTATGATAAAGGCCAGAAATGTAAATTTCTGGTTAATCACTCCCTAAAACAATGCACACAGAATCGTTAGTAAGATTAGTATGCACTAATGAAACCTAATAACTCATTCTCCTTTAACATAAAACCCCTGGGTAAGACCTACTTGAAATTGCAACTATAAAGAATTCTATATGATATTACATCTCACAAACTCTGAGCATCAACTTTGTAGGAGATGTACTGCAATTTTGCAAGGGTCAAAGCCATACATTTATAAAATTCACACAATTAGGTAACTAGAAAGAGGCACAATCAACATGAAACCTAAGACAATGCATAGAAGTGTTACAATGTTTAATACCATAATGAAAGGTTGGAAGTCCTATCACTGAAGAGGGAAGCCACTGCTTAGTCCAGAGTACAGTATAGCTAAGGGATAACCTCTTCTCTTTCAAGCACAAAGCAGGCTTCTACAGGAGAAAATTACAAAGTACAAAGCTAAAGCTGTCTCTGAGGCCTTGTGTTGATTTTTTCAGGGGCTAAACACACCAAGGCCCTCAAATACCTTGCTATAATAATCTCTCCATCCAGCCATCTGGTTGATCCACCATGAAAAGGAGGAAATTAGTTCATAAAACTTTAACATAAATGAAAAAGTTTAAAGTTTGTGATGTGAACCTAACTCAAAATTTTTTCACATCTGTTATACCGAAGGATGAGAACAGAAGTAAACATAAGTGTGAAAAAAAGGCAAAAGTAAAAACTGAGTGCTTAAATAAGCTAGAAAAGAGTGGTTGAACATGAAATGGAGCGATAGCCAAACCTTTTGCGAATGCTTCCACAGGGAGAGGTGACAAAAAAAGATAGAAAGATAGACTGCTATGTATTGAAAAAGATGATTTATTGTTTTGCTCTGAAAAGAATGCATAAGATAGTGATAGCAGTAACATTAGGAGTAGCAATACCAAGAGGAAGAGGAGGAGGACTTACCTCAAGAAGCTCACTGTCGTTGGCACGAGCTTCATTTTCATAGTCAGTCAATTCCACTTCAGCAAAGTCAACACTGTTGTAGTTTGGCTTCAGGATATCTTGAAACTGAGGGAAATAAGGGGAACCAGATAAGCCATTAGTAGGTAACATGGAGAGGGGAAAAAAAAAAAAAAAAAAAAAAAAAAAAAAAAAGGAAGGAAGGATAAAAGAATGAAAGTGAACAAAGGAGAAAAAAAAACTTGACTATTAAGGAAATTGTCAATAAAAGAATGAAGTAATAACTGATGAACTAATGTGTGTGGGGAAAAAATAAACAAAATATTTCATGTGTCAGCTTCACATGGATTGCATGGTGACAATGATAACACAAGATATACATGATATTAGGACAATCTGATGGGAAGTATGACAACAGTATCAGTGGCAAAATTAATGTTATAATACTTTGCACACTTTAGTAGTGATGATACAAATTGTTGTTAATCAAACAACTTAACAAAGCTTCATCTCTCATTTTCTGCAACTCTTTAAAGAAAAAACTATCTACAATGTTACATTCAGACAAATGTAATTCATGTGAGATAATAGCATAGTGGTGTGACCAAAACGTAATTAAAGTGCCTCAATATACACTGATTATTCATGCAATATCAATTATATAGTCAAATATTCACAAGATGTTAGTTAATGCATCTTTGCATTCTCTGATACTTGGTAATGGCTGTAATTGAAGCAAAACCACAAACAAATGTATGTTTCAAATGTTACAGTGCAGTCTTAAGAAATGCACTAAGATACACAAACTGAGACACACTTGGATTTTAGCAGATGTAGCTTTGAGGAGCAATTTTCGGAAATTAATAACTTTTACACTGCAGTCAACAACCTCAGAAGGGAGGATACAAAGATACAGTTCATATTAAAAGAGTTAAAATCTTGAAGTTTCAGTCTTAAAGCTGATACACATTTCTCTACCACATTCTAAGCCATGCTCAGAAAACTGAATGTGGCAGCATCACGCTGGCATTGTTATTATACTGTAAAGACTGTGTGTGTGTGTGTGTGTGTGTGTGTGTGTGTGTGTATTTACCTAATTGTATTTACCTAATTGTAACATACGGGAAAAGAGCTATGCTCGTGTTGTCCCGTCTCCATATCTATTAATGTCCAGCTTTTTCTTAAAATCATGAATATTCCTTGCGTTGACCACTTCCACGTCTAAACTATTCCATGCTTCCACCCTTCTATGAGGAAGCTATATTTTTCACATCTCTCCTATAAGTGGCCATTTTAGTTTTTCCCATGCCCTCTCGACATTCTTCCATTCCACATACACAGATCTTCCCTATCCATTTTTTCCATGCCAATCATCACTCTGTATATTGCTATCAGGTCTCCCCTTTCTCTTCTGTTTTCCAGGGTTGGAAGTTGCATTCTTTTCAGTCTGTCTTCATAAGTCAAATCTCTTAAGTCAGGCACCATTTTCGTTGCAGCCCTCTGTACTTTCTCTAGTTTCCTTATGTGTTTCTTTAAGTTCGAGCCCACTGTATTGTTGCATATTCAAGCCTCGGTCTTATCATTGCAGTAATTATTTTCTTCATCATTTCTTCATCTAGATATACGAACGCCACTCTTATGTTCCTCAATAAGTTCAATACTTCTCCAATTATTTTGTTTATATGTCTCTCTGGCGATAGGTCATTGGTAATTGTCACCCCAAGGTCTTTTTCTTCATGACTGGTTTTATGTCTTCATTTCCTATCTTGTACATACTCCTGATTCTTCTTTCACTCTTGCCAAACTCTATTTTCTTGCATTTTGTCGTGTTGAACTCCATTTGCCATGTACAGCTCCATTTCCATATTCTGTCCAAGTCTTCCTGGAGTAGTTCGCAATCTTTGTCACATCTCACTTTTCGTAACAATTTTGCATCGTCTGCAAATAGGCTCACATAACTGGACACCCCATCCACCATGTCATTTATGTAGACTGCGAACATTACTGGTGCCAACACTGATCCCTGTGGAACTCCACTCTCCACCAATCCCCATTCTGATGGTCTGTCCTTAATTATTGTTCTCATTTCTCTTCCTACCAAAAGTCTTCCATCCATTTTAGTAAACTGCCATGCACTCCTCCTACCATTTCAAGTTTCCAGATCAGTCTCTGGTGTGGTACCTTATCAAAGGCCTTTTTTAAATCCAGATATATTCCATCAGCCCAACCATCTCTTTCCTGTATTACATCTATCACCCTCGAATAGTAACATATCAGGTTTGTCGTGCATGAACGCCCTTTCCTAAAACCAAATTGACACTCACAAAGTATGTCATTTTCTCCAAGAAGTCTGTCCATCTAGTCTTCACCACCCTCTCACACATCTTAGCTACCACACTTGTAAGTGACACTGGTCTATAGTTCAATGGGTCTCTCTTGTTACCTGATTTATAGATTGGGACAATGTTAGCTCTTTTCCAGTCTTGGGGCACTACGCCTTCCCTTAATGAGGCATCAATTACTTCACAAACTTTTTCTGCCAATTGCTCCCTGCATTCTCTTAAAATCCATCCTGATACCCCATCAGGTCACACAGTGTGTGTGTGTGTGTGTGTGTGTGTGTGTGTGTGTGTGTGTGTGTGTGTGTGTGTGTGTATTTACCTAATTGTATTTACCTAATTGTAACATACGGGAAAAGAGCTATGCTCGTGTTGTCCCGTCTCCATATCTATTAATGTCCAGCTTTTTCTTAAAATCATGAATATTCCTTGCGTTGACCACTTCCACGTCTAAACTATTCCATGCTTCCACCCTTCTATGAGGAAGCTATATTTTTCACATCTCTCCTATAAGTGGCCATTTTAGTTTTTCCCATGCCCTCTCGACATTCTTCCATTCCACATACACAGATCTTCCCTATCCATTTTTCCATGCCAATCATCACTCTGTATATTGCTATCAGGTCTCCCTTTCTCTTCTGTTTTCCAGGGTTGGAAGTTGCATTCTTTTCAGTCTGTCTTCATAAGTCAAATCTCTTAAGTCAGGCACCATTTTCGTTGCAGCCCTCTGTACTTTCTCTAGTTTCCTTATGTGTTTCTTTAAGTTCGGAGCCCACTGTATTGTTGCATATTCAAGCCTCGGTCTTATCATTGCAGTAATTATTTTCTTCATCATTTCTTCATCTAGATATACGAACGCCACTCTTATGTTCCTCAATAAGTTCAATACTTCTCCAATTATTTTGTTTATATGTCTCTCTGGCGATAGGTCATTGGTAATTGTCACCCCAAGGTCTTTTTCTTCATGACTGGTTTTATGTCTTCATTTCCTATCTTGTACATACTCCTGATTCTTCTTTCACTCTTGCCAAACTCTATTTTCTTGCATTTTGTCGTGTTGAACTCCATTTGCCATGTACAGCTCCATTTCCATATTCTGTCCAAGTCTTCCTGGAGTAGTTCGCAATCTTTGTCACATCTCACTTTTCGTAACAATTTTGCATCGTCTGCAAATAGGCTCACATAACTGGACACCCCATCCACCATGTCATTTATGTAGACTGCGAACATTACTGGTGCCAACACTGATCCCTGTGGAACTCCACTCTCCACCAATCCCCATTCTGATGGTCTGTCCTTAATTATTGTTCTCATTTCTCTTCCTACCAAAAAATCTTCCATCCATTTTAGTAAACTGCCATGCACTCCTCCTACCATTTCAAGTTTCCAGATCAGTCTCTGGTGTGGTACCTTATCAAAGGCCTTTTTTAAATCCAGATATATTCCATCAGCCCAACCATCTCTTTCCTGTATTACATCTATCACCCTCGAATAGTAACATATCAGGTTTGTCGTGCATGAACGACAAACCTGATATGTTACTATTCGAGGGTGTGTGTGTGTGTGTGTGTGTGTGTGTGTGTGTGTGTGTGTGTGTGTGTGTGTGTGTGTGTGTGTGTGTGTGTGTGTGAGTGTGTGTGTGTGCATGAATGGTTAGAGTTGACACTGTCCATGCAGGGAACTCTGCTGAACCTTTGCTGGCAGGGTTTCTTAATTGAAAATTGTACATATCCTGTATTGCCACAGTACAACTTCCTTATGGTGATGTTTCCCACAATTAGCTTACTGTCAGGCTTATGTGTAATTGCTGACGAGTTTCAAAGCAAAGAAATACTGAATGCTCATGAGAATCCCTATGACAATGACTCAACAGAGCTTTCCTTTCTGGCAACAGGGTTCCAAGATCCTAAAGTGCTATCCAGCATGTGTTTGAGTACTGATTAGATGTACATGGTGCCCTGTCCCCACAAGGGAACAATATGGAGTGTTACCAATATACTTCTAGCTCACGACCTCCTTGGTCTGTACCTCAGCATTTGATTCTCGGTGCTAGGGGGAAAAAGACAGGAAGAAAATGAAGGGTAGCATTTATAAACAGCTGAAATCAACAGCACACAGTTGCCCAAATTGTTTATTCAAGTGGGCACAGCATTAAGTTATGTAATATGAAAACAAAAAATTCTTGAACCAGTGCCTATAGGTAACTATTAGTCAACTCATAATAAACAATGATTAAATTATCTGAAATCTAGACATATAATAGTGTTCACTGTGTTTCTCTGTCTGCTCCTTTCACTATCAGAACACTGAGGCTGAATCTGGATGTAAAACTAACAACATCCAAATCAGAATGAGTGAGAAATCATTCTAAAAGTAATGAGAAGCTATAAAAACTATAATAAAGATCAAGATGCAGAGGATGTATAGCATGCTGTTTTGTTCCCAGAATGTGTCTTTCTTGTTCTAGTACTATACATTTTCTGTGTGCAGCACTAAAGCTGCACAGATTCTGATATCTTCTGCAATTCATTTTATGCAGAACAGCTACATACAGGTGCCTTTTCTATAAAAAAAAAAATCATATATTCTGAATAAAAAGAGAATGCACATACCCAAGTGATAAATGAAATATCAAATGCAAGACCAGAGAAATTAAGAAGGAAATTCAAAGAGCAAAACTTCTATGAACTCACCACTGGCCTCAGGTCTGGATGGTATATGACGTATCCATTTGAATTGACCATGAATGAGTAGCCATTCACTCCAAGCTGTAGGAATACAGAAAAAATAAATTAAACACCTACAAAATCTAGCCGTGTGCAGTTAACCTTGATGTCTGTTCTGTCTGTTCCTTACTTCACAGAGAGGGTGCCCATGACAGTACAACTCTCTGTTAGCTTGGTTCATGCACACCATCCTTGCACACTGCCATTTTTCCCACTTTCTCACATATTTCATGATATAATCTTCCACTACACATAAACATACACACTTACAGTTTACAGTGTATTAAATAAATGAACAGTCAAATGTAAAGTGTCATAATAAAATCATAGAAAATGAAAATTCACCTTGTATGGAGGAACCAATTTTTCAATTTCTCGGATGGGGACATCAGTGCCAGCCACGCCCAGCAGGTTGGCAGTCTTCGTCTGCAAAGACAATGGTGCTAGGGAGGTCTACTACATGTGGTTCAAGAACAGGTTTAAAAGGATCAATCAGAGGAAGAGGTGAGGGGACTCACTTGCTGAGGAAATAATACAGTTTACCTAGGAATAAAAGCCAAAGGTGAAGATGTATACATGCATATAGAGATAAAAAAAAAAAAGTCTCAGTGCAACTTGCTGTCCCTGAGAAAGAAATTCTTAATGCTTGTTTACCATATTACTGAGGATGTCAGATATCAGCATTTGCAGAATTATATCGAAGATGAGAAACAGTGGAGGCATTAGACAAATAAATGGCATTAAGGCAATGTTAAAAAAAAAAAAGGTATATATAAATAAAGAAATGATAACACAACATACTTAAGAAATAAGCTGGAAAGGTTGCAAAAAAAGACAAAAAATTGTATAACAATAATGTAAATGTCATTTCCCTTGCTTGGGGGATGAGCTTGGCACTGCAATTCTGTAATAAGTTCCAACATTCTACATGTAAAGGAAGGATGGCCTAACACCACCGGTAAAAATATATGTGCATGTGAAGGCACTAAAAAGTCTAGTTCTCAAGACTTGTACAATACAAAAATATCTTCAAAAATCTATACAAGAAATCCTCACTGTTGGATCAAACTAAATAACTTGGACGCAAGAAGAGTGCTTTAAATAATAGTGAAAGAAGAAGAAACAAAAACCTATTTCTTTTGAAGTCAGAAGAGGGAGGGATGACAGGCTTGCCTATGAGCGAGCTTGAGCCAGAAAGACTTGGCACCATAACTTGCTCTTCCTCGCTCAAAGATTCGCTTATAGTTAATGAACAGACCAGCGAACACACATTACTGACCACTGATGCTCTACACGACCAAAATCTCAGTAGCAACTTGAATCAGCACTGCCTCACCATGGGGACTGACTACATTACTGTATCCACAACACCGGCTAGGCGAGAAGCAACTAGGAGATCAAAAATATTTCTAGTGGTCTACATCTGACATAGCCTGAATGTATCAGCTAGTAGGTAGAGGCTACAGAAAGTCTAGTGGCTGGTGCTTTGGTGACCAACCAACTTAACACTAAGAACCTGAAGGCCACTCTATTGTAAACTGGTCACATAGTTCAATCCCATAAGAAGTCGGCATTCAAACTTTCCGCTCCAAAAGTTGAAAAAACAATGCCAATCTTGTCAGCAAATTTCACTTTTGCTATGCAACTTCTAGCAGGCTACTTCTTCCTTGCAAATTTCTAGAGATTTCTAGTGGTTGCATATTACAGAGTACTCTATTTTATTCTAGAAACAGACATATCAGTACCTCTCTCTTCCTCAACACCCAAACGGACTCATTGA
>NC_059269.1:10383628-10391128 GCF_017591435.1 Portunus trituberculatus | reverse complement strand
TACTGGTAATTTTCTCTATAAAAACACTGTATCTTATAAACATTGCATACTATTTTGGAGAGGCCATATTCATAAGAAGTATAAACATATCTTCTGATAAACTGTTCTTCCAGAGCTAGTTTCAAGCCGGTGAACAAGATGGTATGAATAATGTCAAATGCAACATATTTAACACACCAGCATGGAAGTGACACATGTCTCACAAAATATGAATATTACACAGGAGGCAAGTATTGCAAAGAATGAATATGGAAAGCAGCAAGCATATTTTGAATATTTATAAAATTCATTCACATATACTCTTGGTTGTCTCTTTAGAGTCTTAGGGCAATAATTTTCGGGAATGAATTAAATTAGTTCAGGAAAATAAATTATAATATGGAACAAAATCAATAAAAAGAAAAAAAATCAAATGCTGTGATAAAGACATGGAGTAAGTGATGTGGCCAGTCCCTGCACAATTCAGTAATGTGCATCACAAAAAGCAAAAAGAAACATAACCCTTCATTTTTCAATTCTCCATCTTTTACTTCAGTCAGATATGTGGTTAGGGAAAGATTGTGATCATGTAAAAAAGCAAGTTCACTCCAGATAAAGATGCATAAATCTAGAAAAAACAAACAAACAAACAAACATATACATAAAGGAAACTTCAAATGAATGATGAAGTGTGGGGCTACATAAGGTGAGCTCTGGAGTGTTTTGTGATCAGCTGTGGCCAAGCTGGGTTGTGTCCGCCGTCACCTAAGAAAGGATTTGCCAATTCCCACGGTAACTGCACAACTTAACCAGCACTTGCTATGTTGCTCATTACCTGCTTGAATCTCATCACCTGCATCTCAAAGTCTTGCATGCTTGTTACATTTTTTTAAATACTAATCTGCAAACTCTCTTATTACCAGAGTGAACTCCCTTTTAACTGGAATGATTTCACACCACCTTCAGTATGGGACTCCCTCATTTGTGCATGATTTTCTAATGACTTGCATGGTATGCTCATCACTTACATATGGATAGCTATTATATGCATTGGAGGAGTCTAACAACATATTTCCTGCTTTCACAGTTCATGTACCCATAAGGAGTCTATGGAGCACCAGATCCTATAAAGTCTCTGATACTTTCACATATGTCACCTTCAGAATTATCAAACCAATACAGCTTTAACTAATGCATTGACCAAGTAATTTCTCCTCAATGGTACTAAAGAACTTGTGAGACTATAAAATTGGTGGGACGGCGGACAACCCAGCAGAGGGCTTCATGAGGCTGCTTGTATGGTACACCAAATACATATGCACATGTCATCCTCAGACTTACAATCATTATGGTCCACTTTTGCTTTTTGAACTTTCGATGGTAGTCTGTCTATAAAAGTAAGAGATTGCAAACAATTTACACAACATTATAATATGAAGCAAATGTTTGTGAAGAAGTTACACTATTTACTTTGTTTTCAAATCTTAATTCAAAACACACACACACACACATACGTACATATGCACACTAATGCATAAGAAACACATGAATCTTAAAATGATGAAAGTGTTAAAAAATGTAAGACATCGCTGATTGTCAAGAAAATGTCCTTCAATGGAATGAAAATTATGAAAAAAAATTAAGATCACGGCAGATATGAAAAAAAATTACATGAAGCACTAAATGCATCAGAAATATAAATGGAATATTAGTGCAACATAAAATGGCATGAAGATGATAAATGAAGTATATTCCCAATCCCTTTCCCTTGCAAGTAAACATCACTGCAGAATACTAACCCTCATCTTCCGCATCTTGGCAGCTTTAATACGGGCGATACTCCTGCTACTGAGGCCAAATTCTCCGTATCTAAGGAAATTTTCCACCTGCCACTTATCCTGAAGGGCGTGTATGTTGGTGAGGGAACTGCTGTCCTTCACTAGTTTCTGAAGCTTTTGGTAGTTTTCAGTTCGGTCTCTTTGACGTTTTCCCTCGCGAACCTCCCACAGCCACTCTATTTGTTTGGGATCCTGAATGTTTTAGTGTGTAAGTGTGTGTGTGTGTGTGTGTGTGTGTGTGTGTGTGTGTGTGTGTGTGTGTGTGTGTGTGTGTGTGTGTGTGTGTGTATTTATGTTGTTTAAACGGCCAATTTCCCCACACATATTGCAGAATAATTTGAATTGTTAGAAGTTAAAATGCCAATGATTAGTATTAGTATCATTTGTTATCATCATCATTAATATTGTTAGCATATCATAATCATTATCCGTTATCATTATTTCATTATTAGTAGCAATAGTATTACAATAGTATTAGTAGTAGTATTTTTCATCATTATCAATATTATTATTATCATTAGTATTATTAGCATTAGTATTGTTATTATTATTATTATTATTGTTATTGAACAAGGTGATTAAGATGAGTTGAGGTGAGTCCAGGAGATGCACCCACACAGCAGGCAGGTTAGTTGTCAATACATACGCAGGAACATGGAAGAAAAGAGAGACCAAAAATTAATCATCTTAGTCATTATAAAACATGCAATGATAGGGATCAACTGATGCTGAGATGAGCAATGAGCAATGTGACAATGGTGGCACAAATAATGGATGACATGTTGAAAGAATATGATCACCATCACATGTAGAAAACGATCATTGGCTACACAACTCTACTACCAAGAAAATGTTAGCAGTAAAAAGCTCTACAGCTGTCAATTCATATAACACTACACTTCTCAGTGCACAAAAGACTTTTCCTAAAATTATATGCAAATCATACAATTACAACTTCACCATGTAGAAATACACACAAGTGACCCATCAAGAAATGTTAGCTACTACCACCCCAAGAGACACCATGCTAAGTTATGGAAGTCTGTGGCACAAGATGTCTTCATAAAACAGCTGCTGGCAGGTTCTGAACCAGTTAAGGGACTAGTTCATTCATATACTGACATAGATGGCCATTGGCCCAAATATCTTCTTATTAAGAGGTTTACTGAGCCATCAGTCTATGTACTGAGGTCCATTCTCATACGCACAGTTACTGCACGTGAGCAAGATCTACTTAAATAAGATCTCGCTGCCCGCCAGTGCTGTTCACCCATTGTGTGTTAAGAGGTTAGTGTCACCCATGTTTTTTACTACCTACTGGGAAGGCTTTCTCTGGTCTAGATGCTATCTTTATCTCAGCCAAAACATCCACCGGTGTCTACAGGGGAGAGACAGTGTAGTGAGATTTGAGGTGTGATCAGAAGCACAAACACTCCTTTGTTGGGCCTAGAGCAAGGAGGAGGTACATGGCACAATTCCTTTTAGTTTCTAATACACAAGAAATATCTAATAAATTTTCTATCCTCCTTACAAATAGAAATCTTTACTAGAAAATGAATTATCTTAAATTTAGCGACCATAAATAATTGCACTGAAATTTCAAGTTAACAGTTACATTGATTATTGCTATGTCATTATGAAAATTTGCACATATATTTTTCAAGTTTCTTTCATAATCTTTGAAGGTACACACTATGTATCTGTCTCTCTTGATCATAAGTTTATCATTCTTCAGTTATGAGACAACAAATCTATAGAATAAAGGCATAAGTATAGCTATGTAATTTACAAGATAATTCTTCTAATTCTTCTTATACTAGTCATATAATTTTGTAAACCATATCTGAAAATTAATATGCACATCATGGAAACATGGTAGTAATATGTGGAAGTGCTCTACAGAAGGAATATGAAGACATTATATGGTATATCAATAGATTCAAACTGTGCACCTTGACAACATTAAGAAGCATGAAAAAGTTATGTGCAAATGTCATGTTGCCTACACAATGCAACTGCAAACTGTCACATGGCTAGACAATGTAAGGAGTACCCATGTAAAACAAAATGCTAATGAAAAATGTGACTTATGAAATAATTTGAAGACATGAATTATTTTCCTCTAGTCATAACTGAGGAATAAAAATAGTTCACTGGTTTTCAGATCTAAAATAAACAAAAAAAAACTATAGAGGGAAGCCACAACTTGGGGAAGGAAGACTACAAAAAGGGAAAAACCAGATCTTTCCCTCTATGGTCACAATCAACTGAGGTTTCAGATCTAATACAACTTTACATATTAATTTTCTCTAATTGTCACAAGAAAATGCAGACAATCACCAAAAAAATTAAACTTTAGGTGGGACTCATGTTTTCCTTAAAGAGTTGGTATGAGCAAAAGTGAAATACTTATTCATATCATTGCTGTTTCCTTTCACAAACTTTTCATTACAAAAAAAAATTACGAGTACGGGAAAGGAATCTTCTTACAATAAAATAGGTACGCATACACACGTTACCAAATAGATTATGGAGAGTAGTTTATGCCATTTTGTATGTGGAATGGGGACTGGTCTTGTGGCAGAATTCAAATGTATTTCCTCTTCCTATTTCAGTAGTTATGACGTGAAAAAAATCAATAAATAACCTGCAAAACAATTGGATGGGAATGACCATGCCAGATAAGCTTCCATTTCTCCTATCAAAATATTTCCTTGTTTGTTGAACTGCTGGGTCTGTACTAACACCTGTTCCGCACATGTGCTCCTTGACCCAATTATTCAAAGTTTCCTCTCCTCACATACACTTTCTTTACAAGCTCCGTTCTTCATTTCAGTATGACCACACCATCCAAGCGCATTCCTTTTTACTTACTCATTGCTTCCAACCCCAAAATGTCTAATAACCCCTATAACTCCAGCACAAGGCTCAAGGCAGGTCTATAATACATGTCAGAGGCATCATTAGCCAATGACAGATGCCAAGAAAAAAGAATGACAGATATAACTTTTGTTGTAATTAAACATAGGAAAACTGCTTCATCAACTAAGGGACCAACTATACACAAGTGAGGCAGTAATTGCATTAAAATACATTATCATCTCATACATGAATTAAACCTCAGAAGTACAGAGTGAGCAACCTACAACTTTTATTGTACTTTTCTTACCACAATGTGTCCATGCCTCTCATGCTGTTCCAATAAGACAAAATCATAATCATTTATACATTGAGAAAAAAATCATATTAAGAGAGAGAGAGAGAGAGAGAGAGAGAGAGAGAGAGAGAGAGAGAGAGAGAGAGAGAGAGAGAGAGAGAGAGAGAGAGAGAGAGAGAGAGAGAAATTTTCAAAAGAATTAAAAGCAACAAAAGTATCAAATAAATTCAGTTTAACTTTCATTATACAAATGATAAATTCTTAAGGCTACAATACTGGTGAATATATTGAACAGAGTGGAATTGGATGAGATTCTTACCGCTATATCAGCATAGACTCCAGTCCATATGTGGTGGTGATCCTCCTGGTACATAACCATTGGCCGTGCCATCACTGGTATGTACCTTAGTACTTGCTCTCGTACCTCTGCTAAAGTCGTTACTTGTACAAAGTATCCTGAAGATAAGACAAATGGATGTCAGATAAAGGAAGACTAACAAATGATATTTGTATATCAGCTTTCAAAAGTCATTGTTGTAGATTGTTAAGGTCAAAAAAGCTAATAGTTCTGGAAATGACATATACATAGAGCAGCTTCAGCTTTCATCACTGGGCAACAAAATCAGTAAGCATTGTATGATGTAAACAAATACTGTATCTAATGATAATAAACAACACCAGCCCTTCCCACTCTTTAAATGAGAAAGCGTGGATAATGAGATTTATGCACAGTACCAAGTATAGTGAATTCTTTCAGTAATTCTCTTCATGGGAAATTTGGAACTGTTCAGTTAGTAATGAGTATACATGGAAGGTATGCACATTCTACTCACCTTTATTTGCACAAGCCATCCAACTGAGATCCCGTTTCTTCTTCTCTTCACGGCCGATGAGGTAGGTGAATACACGCACCTGGAAGTGGGGCCAGTTGTACGTGGAGAAGATCTTTTCATAGTTGTCGGGTGCCCCATCCGTCACCACCATGATGGCCTGGTTACACTGCGACCCCTGACCGCTCTTGTTATACTGTGAGTTTGTCTGTAGGTAGGTGGTGCCATTATTTAGTGGTCCTCCCAACAACCCACTGGTGCAGAGGGGTAAATAAGAGTAGGTGAGGAGGGGAGACACAAGGCAGTATTGTGACCATTTGCCATCTGTGCATGGAACAAAACTTGCAAATGATAATGTATACCACATTTTGGCATGCATGCATTTATAGCCACTGTTACACATCTGACACTCCCACAAACAAATAGTATTTCTATGAGAATGTCCTGGCTCTGATTTCTGTGAGCATGATTTGCTAGGAGAAATCTTTACTCAGGCTTTGTACACAGAAGCTAAGGAAATGTAAACTCTTACATATCATCCTCATCATTTTTGTTTAACATTCGCATTTTCTCATTTAGGGTGGGGTTGGATAGGCAATCTGCTTTCCACAACTGGCGATCTTATGCCATAAACAATTAGATATTTATATACAGGCAAGCATATATACACAAATTATAGAATGTTTGTTAAATCCAAAAGATTCTGCATGAACAAAGATGATCTGAGGAGAACTTCTTTGAGAAAACTTTGCTCATAGAGATTAGAGTTGCACTGCATTCACAAAAGAAGCAAACAGAAATACTTTTTGATGTTGAAAATGCACCTATGTGCAATAGTGTTTTAACCTATGTATATATTTAAAAAACAAATAAATAAGCTTTGGGGGTTTCTTATGACAAACTACGGGAGTTCATGCTTCATTCAGTGATATGGGAGGAAAACAGTAACATTCATGGAAAGCTCTCAACCTGACTCTGGGCTATAAAATCATTTAAAGTGGTATTTCCTGCCACCTGTATCATTCTACATATTGAAAGTGTGTATGTGTGTGTGTGTGTGTGTGTGTGTGTGTGTGTGTGTGTGTGTGTGAGAGAGAGAGAGAGAGAGAGAGAGAGAGAGAGAGAGAGAGAGAGAGAGAGAGAGAGAGAGAGAGAGAGAGAGAGAGAGAGAGAGAGAGAGAGAGAGAGAGAGAGAGAGAGAGAGAGAGAGAGAGAGAGTACTTTTTATATGTATCTATGAGAATACAAACCCTTCCAACACCATCCCATTAAAGGTTACCCATCAATAAATAACATGTACACTTATTCACCTGTTCAAATACAAACTTTCAACTACTTGCATAACACACACACACACACACACACACACACACACACACACACACACACACACACACACACACAGCTTTATGTAGTATGCCTCTTTATACAAAAGTAACAAATTACTTTACAGGAGAGTTTGTGTTCTGAATCATAAAGAAACCTTGCTTTCTTTACGAACAGTAATTATGCGCAGTATGCATTACACAATTTTCTATGTTCTAGGGGAAGAACAAAACTCTCAGGCACGGTGCAACAGTACCCGGATATCAGAACAACTCATGTACTTCAACAGGTTTGGGTTGATCATGATCTTGATTATTGGATTATGACCAGGATCACCAGCAATAATATGATAACCAATCAAGTTTACCAG
>NC_059269.1:10353628-10378628 GCF_017591435.1 Portunus trituberculatus | reverse complement strand
ATATGATTGCCCTAACATACAATTTTTTTGATATAAAATGAAGTCTTATATAATTTACGCCTTAAAATACGACGACATTTTTAAGACACGATTAGCCATCGGTAGGTGGCATAGCGATCACTTGGCTACCCGCGTCCACCTGAACATTTAACCCCCGTTGTGTATCGTTGTTCATCCTTTGTGCATGTATGTGTCTGTGCTCCTCGGCAGTGTGTATTTTTCATTAAGTTTTGTGAACTCAAGACCCATGATCATGGGTCCCAAAAGTATAAGTTTGGCAAGAAACACACAAAATAGCCTGAATAACATACTGATTACACTTAGAAATTAAATAAATGAGTGAGTACAAATGGTTTTCTGCCCACAAGCAACTCTTCCTCTTTGCAATGCAAGAAATCAGAAGTCTTTAGATGACATGGTTACCAAAATATCACAGTTGAATGAGGCAGTATCATCGGTTTACGTGGCCTTGCGTCCGATCGGGTTCAGTGGCCTTGGCTAGAGCCAGAGAAAACAGGCCCCTTGTATCCTCTCTCTCTCTCTCTCTCTCTCTCTCTCTGCTGTCGCCTGTTGTGATACCACTCTCATTCAAAAGTTTCTCTTCGTAACATGGTGAAAGACCTGAGGTATAGAAGGCTCGCGGGAGAGGTGGCGGAATCAGACACAGTGAAATCACTCACTACCACCCTCCATCGTTGGTGACACAGTGACGTAGAGCATATGTTTACTCCTGCCCACAAGCAACTCTTCCTCTTTGCAATGCAAAAAACCAGAAGTCTCTAGATGTCATGGTTACCAAAATATCACAGGTTGAATGAGGTAGTATCATCAGTTTACGTGGCCATGCGTCCGATCGGGTTCAGCAGCTTTGGGTAGAGCGAGAGAAAACGGGCCCCTTGTATCCTCTTCCTCCCCCCCCTCTCTCTCCAGTTCTGATACCACTCTAATTCAAAAGTTGTCTCCCCATAACATGACGAGAGACCCAAGGTATAGAAGTAAGGCGTGCGGGAGAGGTGCCGGAATCAGACAGAGTGAAATCACTGTCGATCGCTCCTACCATTTATCATTGGTGACACGGTGACGTAGAGCATGTGTTTACTCTTGATGAGTGTTGCCAGCACACAAGCAAAGAAAATGGGAAAAAAATAACCAAAATATAGCCGTAAAAAGCCTAAACGTCTATCGATGTGCCCCGTGCCTTGCGTGATGAACTATCGATGTGTCAAAAGTTTTGCGGGTAAGTTGTTATTTTGGGCAATATAGTTAATTTATATCATACACACAATAAACATTGTATTTATCTTATATTAAATCTATATTTGGTTGGTATTTAAAGCATGTTATTTTTTTTTTTGGCATGGGGGTAAATTCATACCACAAGAACGAATTAATTGTATTTCCATTGATTTCTTTGGGAAAAATTTATTTGATATACAATTTTTTTGTTATACAATGATCGTCACGGAACGAATTAAAATCGTATGTCAAAGTACCACTGTGTATATATATATATATATATATATATATATATATATATATATATATATATATATATATATATATATATATGCATGTATGTATCTGTGCATGCATATATATACTGTAGTGAATGTGTTTGTGTGTGTGTGTGTGTGTGTGTGTGTGTGTGTGTGTGTGTGTGTGTGTGTGTGTGTGTGTGTGTGTGTGTGTGTGTGTGTGTGTGTGTGTAATTCACCTCCTCGGTCGCCTGCTGGTCACCCAGCCAGTCTTCCCCATTACGGAGCGAGCTCGGAGCTCATAGACCGATCGTTGGGTAGGACTGAGACCACAACACACATTCCACACACCGGGAAAGCGAGGCCACAACCCCTCGAGTTACATCCCGTACCTATTTACTGCTAGGTGAACAGGGGCCACACATTAAGAGGCTTGCCCATTTGCCTCGCCGCTTCCCGGGACTCAAACCCGGCCCTCTCGATTGTGAGTCGAGCGTGCTAACCACTACACTACACGGTGTGTGTGTGTGTGTGTGTGTGTGTGTGTGTGTGTGTGTGTGTGTGTGTGTGTGTGTGTGTAAGATTAACTACAAAATGTTACAAAATATTAAGAATGGATCTGATAATCCACACAGCCAGGCAACCAAAGCCCACACAGCCCCGCTAAGGTGACGGGGATAAAAAGAAAAAGAAAAAAAAACATTGTAGAATTAATAAGGCTCTCCACAAGATAAAAAAAAAAAAAAAAAAAAAAAAAAAAAAAAAATTGTTCATTCCAGTTGTTAACCAGTCACAAAACTAACATCACTACTTGAAATCTGAAGCATGATGGGGGAGGGGTGGGGTTGTCGACAGAGGGACCCGTGCGCTGGGGAGGAGAAGGGCAGGGGAGAGGGAGAGCACTTGAATCTTTCTGCAAACTGGTTGTCATATTTGTGAAGGTATGGAGATGTTAGATTCTGGTAAAGAAAATGTCCCTGGATGAAAAAAATAGTGTTAGCAATAAGACTATCATCAAATGATCTTTTTAGGCAGCGATTCTCTTTAAGTTAAATAAAGAGGACATACAGTATAATAATATCGAGATAAGTGAAACCTGTCGACATATTACCAATGGGGAAAAGGTTTACTACAATACATACACACATACAATAATATATCTATATCTATATATATAAATACAATATATATATATATATATATATATATATATATATATATATATATATATATATATATATATATATATATATATATACTAGCTTGAGAATGGGATCAATATCACTGAACAATTTGTTGAGGTATTTAACGGTGTATGTCCAGTGCAATGTCGGGAAATCAAAGAAAGACTCATGTGTTTCATTATTACTTGCATCACGGCTCATATTTTGCATAGAATGTATCCTGAAAACATTTCTACTTTAATCAGTAAAAAAAAGCAACTGTATACAGTATGAAGAGCTGATTATGGTAGCAGCAGTTGGTAGTTCTAGGGATGATTGCCATAAACATATTATGATCCTGCAAATTTGATATCATATTACTGTATGTAATACTGTATTACTATTGGTCACATGTGATCAGGCAGCATGTTCCATAGTGTTCAATATGCCACCCTTCGCACCACGCTGTAAAGATAGTTGAGGGAGCTACATCAGCAAATTATGATCAAGCATTTTTCTTTGCCTGTGTACTGGCTCTGCGAGGAGGCCTTTGGAAGCCAATGTCATCATAACACAAACTATTCATTAACATGCAATGTATATTTTTTTCTTGCAACTATCGGCTCATGCTGTCCTTTGCAGCATGGCGAGAGGTGTGGGAGGCTAAAGTACCCTTGACACATACCTCTGATACATACATAAGGTAGGCTTCAGCATGCAAATGAAGGTAATGGTCAAGAGGGAGAGAATGACATGATCTTGGTGTGAGGTTGATGTGGCACTGATGACTGAACTGGCAGCTGTTGTGTTGTGGTATGTGTGATGTGAAGCATTAGTTTGACAAGGTGTGGTGAGGTGATGTATGCTGTAGTATGTGCTATACCATTCCATACCTCCTCCCTGCTTTATTCTCCTGCCTCTCCTTTCCATTAGTAACTACAAAATGATTAGTTTTCAAAGTAGACTAGAAGATGGAATGCTCTGAGTAAGAACACACACACACACACACACACACACACACACACACACACACACACACACACACACACACACACACACACACACACCAAGAACTATAAAACAATAACCTGAATGAAGTGGAATCTATGAAAGGCTTAAGGTTCTCTTCTATGCCAGTGAGAGTGTGCCTGATCATGAGCCAAGGGAGGATGAATGAGAGGGTTAGAGAAGAGGAAAAAGACTGCATCGCCTACCCGTTGGAGAAGTTCGAAGGCCTTGATGAGAGCCTTCGAGAAGTTTGCTATTTCTTTGGTCTCGATGGTCTTGAGTGCTTTCTTGAACTCTCCGATGTTTTCCATGTTGGCCTAAAGAAAACAAGGGGAGGTCAGACAGGTTACTTGCAAAGGAAATGAGAAAGGAACCACGCTTTCTCTCAGTAACTCATAGGTAGCAGTACTATGGAGACACACGACCATCACACACACACACGAGGAAGTGATGTGTGACAGCAATTTACAAACATCCACAGAAAATAAATATGTACTGTAATAAAATCTGAAAGAATGACACAAAATATTAAGAACCTTATTCAGACTTAAAAAATACAAACAGTAAACATACACACACACTACAGTCTCTACCATAAGTAAAGATGGAAGTATCAGTTCCCTGAGAGCACACACCTGCACCAGTGAGTCATTGAAGCAGGACACCAGCTCAGTCGTCTCTGTGCTGAAGTTGAAGATGTTGACAAAATCGTTTTCATTCAATGTCTCCAAGATGTTCAGGACGACATGTATAGCAATCTCCTTACGCAGCCCAGTCATGGAGCCTTGAGGAAAACAACTTTCATTAACCCCCTCAGTATCAGGACATGTTTTCATATTCATTCTACTTACTATTTGGTGATTTTATACAGCTTCAGAAACTTATGTGGGAATCAAAATAGTGAATACTCTGGCCATTAATTTTCTAGTCTCCATAGACCCTTCCTAATGTCAATAAGATTGTTTAATCATTCCCAAACTCAAAATAAAAATGTGTCCCGGTATGGAAGGCATTAACCACACATGAAACACTTGCTTGAGGAAAGAAATTATGCTATATTTATTGAGCTGATGAAATACAAGTTGCTGAATAAAAACTGAGGACAAAAAAAGACAATTAATGACAAAGAGACTGACTGATAGATCTTTTAAAAGCAAACTGAAAGGAACTGGTTCTAATATTCAATGGTAGATGAACGGTAGAGACTCAATAATAAAGATTAGACACAACCATAAATAGGGATGAAAGGTGGCAATAGGTAGACATGTTTTGTAAAAGGACTGATGAATTCATGCATTTTTTCCTTGTGCAGTGTTCTAAGCAGAGACATTCCCTCCCTCACAACACCTGGCAGGGTGGACGACCCTCGAGGACTCTCAGTGTCTAAGATTTGGTTGTTTTCATCTCGCCATTGTCTAAGAGCCTAGGGAAGAGATGAGAGGTGAGGAGAACTTAGGCCCCGGGGAGGAGGAGCCAGTGCGGGGGAGGGAAGAGGGAAAGAAGAATGTGAAAAGAATAAAAAGGTAAACAATGCAATGAGAAATGGGACAAAGTATGAGAGAGAGAGAGAGAGAGAGAGAGAGAGAGAGAGAGAGAGAGAGAGAGAGAGAGAGAGAGAGAGCGAGTTATATTACAAAGAAGCTACAAAAAGGCAAAAAATAAAGGCTGGCTAAGACAATGGAGTTACAGCACTGAATCCTTCGGGAGGGGAGGGGAGCGGGAAGTAAGGAGGGCGGCAGGAAACAAGGGTAGATATTCCCCAGAGAGAGAGAGAGAGAGAGAGAGAGAATGGGGGGGGAGGAGGTTGTCGGTGGAGCTGGAAGAAGATATGACAGACAGCTTACCGGACACGTCGAGGAGGATCACCATGTCTTTAGGGCTACTGGCTGCCTGGATGTACCAAGAGCGGAGGCGAGCATCGTAGAGGTCTGGGTCCTTCTCATCCATCACCCACTCGGAGGCTGAGAGGGAAGAGGGACAGTGATAGAGGAGTAATAGAGAGGTAGACGGCGCGCTGCTTCATCTACTCTTGTCACAGTTGTTTTATCGCTTGAGAGCGTATTGAGAAACCCTCATCCCAACAATATCCCAAGGCTACAGAGATGATTAGCTGGATTTTCAAGAGTATTTTTCATGTAAATAATGTAAAAGTCTTGTTAATCTGTCACTGGATTACCAAAAAACACGTTAAAAACATACGCCACTTCAACTAAAGCCTTTTGAATGCAGTGGAGTTGTGGGGCAGAAGTCTGTCTAAGACGGAGATATTTCTACTGAACGGCGGTCTTTCTCGTGTTTCCTGACTTATTTTCAAATGCGTGACGAGATTTACTTTACGAAGACTGCTATTTATTTGTAAGATACCAATTATTTTATCTCATTATGTTAACCCATAAAGTTTGGGATTGAGTGTGAATGCTGTGTGCAGGAGTGTGTGGTGCTTTGTCATGGGCTAGCCTGGTATATAAATAGATATTACGTTATGTCTTTGTGGAAATACAACGCTAATTATCCGTATAAATCCAAGGCAGACAGAAATAGATAGACCAGTTAGCAGGAGGGATCAGTCCGTGGCGAGGATGCTTTCGTATCCCAGTAAAAGCAAAAACTGACGCAGAATAAAATGACAGTTGACATACCACACACATCGTCACTCTCCTACCACTATGCTATACCAGTTGCCCTTAAACACTACTATACTTGTCTGGGAAAAGGTCAGTAAACACGTCAGAGTTAGGGGTAAGTGGTAAAAGTTTCATTGATGGTGCGGTGTTGGCTGGAGGTGGAAGGGAGATGCGTGCGTGGCTGTGGAAGGATCGGCGCTCGCTGGCTGGGGTGTGCTGCGTGCAACTTTCTTTCCTCTCTCACAAAAGAAAGAAGAAATGTAAAAGGAAAGAGGTACAGAGGAAGAAAAAGAAGAAAAGGAAAAGAAAAGAAAGGAAAGGAAAGGAAAGGAAAATAAATTGTGTTGAGCTTATTACAAGATTGATATATTTTTTCCCCTTTTCGCGTGGGGTGACTAACATCTGAACTTCCTTACTTGAAAAATTTTGCCATTTAATTTGATTGTGTGTGTGTGTGTGTGTGTGTGTGTGTGTGTGTGTGTGTGTGTGTGTGTGTGTGTGTGTGTAAAACCGCAACAAACAACAACCACGACAAGAGAAATGAAAATAAATAGTGTCTGACGTCGATGAAGTAGAAACTGTCACCACCACCATTACCACTACCACCCTTAGCAGTAAACATCCTCTCCACACATCCCCTCCACACAATAAAACTAAAATAACACAATAAAATAAACAGAGAAAATATGAAGAAAGAAAACATCCATACTTTACACTCACGACCTTTCACTCCGCCGCTTCCATTATTAAACAGCTTCCAGGGAGGGAGTACAAACGCTAAAGATGGATTCGGTAAAGTCTGCAGAAACCATTGTGTTAATAATACTCAAGCGGTATCACTGCTACGCGTGGACAAACTCTTTCTCTGTAAAAAGGAATAGCGAAAGAACGGAGAACAAGAACATGTACAAGAACAAGGAGGAGACAGAGAAGGAGACAGGTTGAGTGTGGCTGATCCTTCATTAACAGCCTCGGGTGACGGTGGTGCCTGTGTCATCTGAGGCAGAGAAAGACGAGACCGTGTAGTAGCTTTGATGACAACCATTTGGGTGTGTTATCAAAGCAGCCTGCAGCTCATCATCAAGTAAACCAGCACACTAACCTTTCCCCGCCTTCGGAACTCATTATCTCCTTCCCAGCGAGGAGGTTGAGTGCCTGATCTCAGACGAAGCGAGGGCGATGTTAGGGGAAAGATAAGAAACAAGGAGAGAGAGAGAGAGAGAGAGAGAGAGAGAGAGAGAGAGAGAGAGAGAGAGAGAGAGAGAGAGACCCAGCCAGCCAGCCAGCCAGCCAGCCTGCCTGCCCGCCCGCCCCTCTTATTAATTAGTGAATAAAGTTGGGTGGGTTGCCGCTAAGTAAGGCGGGGTGGGGAGGAGGGCGGGCGGCAGGAGCACTTCCCACAGCCAGCGGCCGCCTCGGGATGCTGCGGGCTTCATCTGGCGCTCTTTGATCCTGGCCGCGATAAGATTCCCTCCGTCTGCTGTGTCTTGCATATGCATGAACCTATTATAGCGACGCTCAAGACGATGACGGTATGATGCACTGATATTTCTCTCTCTCTCTCTCTCTCTCTCTCTCTCTGCATACCTAACGAAACCTAACCTCTCTTTCCGTCCATGAGAACAAAAAACATACATGGATCTAGCACAAACGGAGAACATAAAGCATTGACAGTAATCGGAAGCACACATTCAATGCTGATATCCTTGTGCATTCATTCCCCCCTGATATTCACAATCCCTGAAGCATTGGATTGACCCGATTCCTGTCACCTACAATACTTTTCTACTCACTGAACAACTTTCATGATATATATGTACAATGTGTGTGTGTGTGTGTGTGTGTGTGTGTGTGTGTGTGTGTGTGTGTGTGTGTGTGTGTGTGTGTGTGTGTGTGTGTGTGTGTGTGTGTGTGTGGTATGAAAAAAACACAATAAAACAACACGAGTTACAGCAATAAACAAATAGAATAAAGGTTTCATATCAAACGCAGAAAAAAAAGGCATTTATCTTTTCGAGTAAATATTTTGCTGTTTCAATTTGACGCATGCAGAATACATATACCAGTAACACCTGTATTGCTTAACCTGCATAATTTGTCACGCTGGTCACAGGGAAGCAGGGACAGACACAACAGCAGCTCACCTGGGTACTGTCTGAGGAAGCCTGTGGAGGAGCCGAAGTACTGCCATGAGAGCGTTGGGTCCAGTTCATAGTTAGATTTGAAGGTTCGGTCAAGGCGGCCAGACCACCTGATAGCGTTGATCACATCGGGTGCTGCGGAAGAATAAAGGGTATTGTAAATATAGAACATTGCTTTAATGATCAGAAATATAAACACGGACAACAGCAGGGCTATTAAACATTAAGCAACAAATTCTTTATGCAGGCACGAGCCGATGAAAATATCGAAGTTCCCAATCTAACTAAAACTTAAACTTCTGATATGATCTTCAATGGACAAAGTTAAACGAAATAATATATTCTATCATTTTAAAGGCAGAGGCAATAATGACAAAACATTCTAAACACACACACACACACACACACACACACACACACACACACACACACACACACACACACTCTCTCTCTCTCTCTCAATGAAAGTCTTCTACAGTAAAGGATCACTTTCCAGACTGACTCGTTCACGAAAACTATTAACTTCATAACTAATAAACTACTATAACCAGTTCACATGGCGCGTTTTGGAGAGAAGACTGTAGCTATCGGTAAGTGGTGGTGCTCGGTTACTTCCCTTCTAGACCAGTGTAATCACGGAACACAGGCAGGCCGGGATGAGTCAGGCAGTGAAGAGCAATCCTCGTGGACACTTTTAAGACATCAACGGTCATTTGCAGCAGCTATCGCAATTATGCAAATCCTTTCTTTGGTAGTTGCCATGATAGCGCCTGGCCCAGTTCATATGCAACGCAGCATCCTCATAACACACGAGAGGCTCTGAGGAACGACGGTAGTGATGCTCGTGTCTGTATCGTCATTAGAGCAGGTGTGGTCTGGTCAGGTGTTACGGGTATTCCTGAAATGGCAGAGTTGCAAGAGGAGGAGGAGGAGGAGGAGGAGGAGGAGGAGGAGGAGGAGGAGGAGGAGGAGGAGGACTTTCAAACGATTTTAAACAGCGAGAAATCTTGCGGTACTAGTGGTTGGTTTAGCTAAGAACTTTATTCTTAAACACTTCTTCCAACCCCCTGTCATTTAGCACCATGTAGCTGGCAGTGCTTTTAAGGATGTATATTTTACGATTTTAATATCTCAACAAATATTCTGCATCATCAACACGAAAACACATATGAAAACACGACTAATCTCTGTGGCCCTTGAAAAATAATTGTACTGAGAGGACAAAGCGTTTTAGAATACTGCCCCAACTCCTGACAATTGGAGAAGGACAAAGGAGAAGAAAAGAAGAATTTACGACACTCCAGGATGAAACAATATAGGAAAACCTGCAGCTTTCTTTGGTAATTTTGTTTTTGCTTGCCAGTCGCCACGCCACGCCACACCCCTACCGTCCCGTGCTTCTCCACAACAGGTCGATCTCCTGCCCACCGGACGGGAAAATGAATCTTACAACCTCTCTCCTCCGATCCCAGCAAGACACTCCAACCCACCTAAACCCCGCCTCACCAGCCCCGTCCTTGCCTCTCCTCCACCTACTTGTACCATTCCCTCGTCGTGTCCCTCTGACCAAATCTTTATCATCTGTTTTTCTCCTCATTCTTACATGCATTTTCTATTTTCTTTCTTCTCTGCCGCTCTCCTTCCCACACCTTCACGTTGTCTGCTTCGCTCTCTCGGCTCCCACGGATTTCAACACCTACGCTATGCCCGCCACAATCTCATGTAAGCATGTAAGTAGTAAGTATAGTGCAATGAGCTTTATAATGACTGAAAAGGAATAACAGTGAATAAACATGAGTTTGCTTGGGTATGAATGTAAAACGTCTCTCTCTCTCTCTCTCTCTCTTGAAAAACTGATTATGAAACGCAAAACAACGAGTTTAAAAAGCCCACAAAGGCCTCAAAGATTTGGGTGTTACCATTCCCAGAAAGGCAGAATTTCCCCTCCAATGTAATGAGGGAGGAAGTCTTTTGTCAACGGAATAACAAAAATACCTTTCTGTGAGGATGAGTGTAAGCATTATTTCGCCTCTTTGTAGGATCTTGTTGCAATCAGAGATGGAACATTAGGACAGGTTTGGTTTAGCGTCAAGCAACCACAGGAACCACGATACTATATGTTCATTCAGCGCACAGTGACAAGGCTAATAGTGTTGCTTGCGCTGAAGTACTCACTGAGAGAAGGGACTTCTGTAAGTGCTATTGTGTACTACTGGTATACAGTAAAATCGCTGCCTCCATTGATGACGAAAGTCAAGGCAGTACACACACACACACACACACACACACACACACACACACACACACACACACACACACACACACACACACACACACACACACACACAATCTGTACCATGAAAAGACAAGGCCCCCCCCCCCCACACACACACTCGGGCCGGGAGTGAAGAGTCGGTCTGGGTCTAGCCGGGGGCTTGATAAAGAAAGACAAGGCAATGCGCACACACACACACACACACACACACACACACACACACACACACACACACACACACACACACACACACACACAAAAAGAAAGAAAAAAAAAAATCATTCCTACTGATGGTGCAGATAAACTGTCACTAGGATCATAAAAAAGTCCTTGAAAACTCTAACAACTTCCACAAGAGCGTGTTGGTAGTAGTCTGCTCTGAAATGGATGCGAAAACGAACTAGAGAATGACTGTTTATCGGAGCACAACGTCCCTCCTTCGGTCTTTACAAGCATAGTGTACAAAATAGTTACGCTAAATGTCGTTCACTTTTTTTCCTTTTTTTTACGTCACCGCGGGTCAATTATTTTTTCCGGGAAGGTGATTACAGTTCTCGATTAAAACTTTCCTCCTCGCCAATCTCAGGACGCGCATAGAAGTCCCACATCTCTCCGCTGCCTCCAGGACAGACACATTGCCTTCTTATTCCCCATTACATCTAAAGTTAGGGATTTTTTCCAAACCTACTTTCAGAATTCAGCACTCAGAGCGTCATGAATCCTCAGCAAACTTTACACATATCTGTCACAAAAAACAATCTTGCATTACCGTGGCAATCATCTCTTTTTATATCTTGGGCTCTCCTTACGTCTCCTTTCACACTCAAATCTCGCAGTGGCTGGAGAGGACAAATGTTTCTCTCTGCTATAATAACACCTTCGATCAAGTCATTGAAGGAGTGACGCTCTGGGCACCACACCAGACAAAGCAACTCCTGCACCAACCTCTCACTAGTGCCATTTTTACAGGGCTCTTTCCTTTACAAGTCTTGATTCAGCATATCGTAAGCTTCCTCTAGGCAACAAGAGGATGTGAGAGGACTCGCCTCAGATAAAAAAAAAAAAAGGCAGTCAACAGATGCGTCCCAGAGTAACAGACTCCTAAGTACAATGCTACAAATGGGGCAATATATTTCCTTAATTACCCCTCTGCACGTATGGATCAGGCAAGACTTCCCAATGGTGCACTCTCGCAAGAATAAGAAGACTCCTCAGCGCCACTCTCCAGAATGGGTCTCGGTGCCCTTCAGGTGAGGCATACATTCCCAAGCACAGGTACAATTCTCTGTGATGAAGGGCGCAGGTAGACACTGGAGAGGAAGATGGCGCCCTCTGGAAGAGTTATGCTTGTTCGGGAAGAGGTGAGCACTCTCAGGATGCGATGAACGACGCCACGAGGAGAAAAGTTTGTGAGAAAAGGAAGGTGCTCTCGACTCGCACAAGAGGAAACCGCTCTAAGCAATTAGAACTCAAAATACAATATACGGTGCCCTCAGAGTAAGGCGAGATGTGGCAGGAGAGGTGTGGTAGAGGGATGTGAACAGCGGTGTGATGCACTTACTAAAACTGTAGCTCAATCACATCTTATCAAGTGTGTGTGTTTCGCTGTTTCACTGTTTGATCTGCTGCAGTCTCTGACGAGACAGCCAGACGTTATCCTACGGAACGAGCACAGAGATCATTATTTCCGATCTTCGGATAGGCCTGAGACCAGGCACACACCACACACCGGGACAACAAGGTCACAACTCCTCGATTTACATCCCGTACCTACTCACTGCTAGGTGAACAGGGGCTACACGTGAAAGGAGACACACCCAAATATCTCCACCCGGCCGGGGAATCGAACCCCGGTTCTCTGGCTTGTGAAGCCAGCGCTCTAACCACTGAGCTACCGGGCGTGTGTGTGTGTGTGTGTGTGTGAACTCATTAAATATTCATCTCACTGGGGACAATATACCCAAAACCTCCTTCATCGTCACACATCCTGCAAAAATCTCCCTCGCTACCTCCATTTCCCTCCCATCCCCTTATTTCCTCCTCATCCCTTCCTCTTTTCTCTTCCTGCAGTTGCCGGCTCAGCGTCGCGTAATTTTTCTCGCTATACTTTGCGCTGGTCGTTAAGTCTCAGCTAAGAACGGTTATTACGGCATAATTCAATCCGAGGCCAACCTTCTGCTTCTCCCCTTGCCTCCTCCGCTGCTGCTCCTGTTGCTACTGCGGAGTGTGAACCGTTCGCTGTCTCTGCTGTGTCTCTTCTCTGGCGTCCTCTCTTCATTTCGAACTCTACCTCTTCATGTTTTCCTTCTCTTCTTATAGACATTAAATTTCCCTTACTGTTTTCAGTCAAAATCAGATTTAAATTAACTACTTTAATTCTCATTCCATTATTCATTTTCTTCCTCCAGCCGCCGCTCTGATCTTAGAGGACATTCAAGGCGAAAACTAATTTTAATATCTCTCCAAGTTTGTTTCTATACGCAAAATTCTGCAGGTCTTTTATTCAGTGTGTGAGTACGAAGCGCAGTTCTTCATTTTTAAGAGTGCGTCGCGGGGCTGGTGTCGAGGCGACAAGATGCATAGTGTTAATGCAACACAACACCTACTGCTTACTGTACTTTTCTTAACACAAAGCTGCAATGAATTCTGAGTAAATTTACACAACTACACTTGTCTCACTCCGGCGGCCAAAACTGTTTTCCAGATAAGTTGTATACGCGCCATTAATATTCAAAATGATCTTTTTGTCTAACCAAGCTTGCACGTAAAATTTCATGACTCATTATGAAAAATATATACAGAGATATAAATAAATACAAACAGAGACAAAAAAAAAAAAAAAAATAGATGAAACAGAACATAAATGACTGCATTGAACAGGTCAAGAATAGGTCACGAACAAATATCAAACATTACTCTTCTTTACATACGAAATCTACACTCATCGATGTACTTAACTAAATATTACACTACTACAAAGAATAACGAAACGATACGAATTACACTTAATTGAATGAACATATATTTATTAGATTTTTACTTAACTATTAGTCTGTATGTAATTCACAGGTAAAACAGCTTGTGAACGTGATGTAATATAATGAAGATAAGACCCTTTGAAGATGATAAAGTGCTCGGATCAAACAGTGCAGGCCATTATGGAATTAAGGACGCCAGGCACGTGGGGCGAAAGTAGGGAAGGAAAAGCTTATCAAAGGCAGCCAATCACCAGAGAGTATTTCTGGGAAAGTTGCAACACTAAGGCTTTTTACGTGTCTAGTAGTAGTAGTAGTAGTAGTAGTAGTAGTAGTAGTAGTAGTAGTAGTAGTAGTAGTAGTAGTAGTAGTAGTAGTAGTAGTAGACAAACACACTGTCAAGCCAACTTAAAAGCAACACCTTGACGGAAAGAAGTAAACAAAGATCCAACAGCAGAGGGAGAGAAAAAAAAAAAAAAAAAAAAAAAAGCAAACCTTGTCCTCTTACATCTCTCCCTCCTTCCAGCAGCGTAGAGCGAAAGGAATGCATCGACACGCGTGCAGGAATCCTCTTAGAGCACACCTAACCACACCTTGCCTTCCGCTACGCCCATACACTGCAGCTAGTCAGGGGAGCATGCAGGCCTGTTGGGAGGATCTGAACGCAAGCTTCCTAGAGGTGGGATATTGATTCAGCCTCACTTTTACGGGGTTACTGGGTGAGGAGGGAGCTGAGAAAGAGGAGGATTGAAACAAAGAATCTGGAAAGCAGTGATGAGAAGGTTTTACAGGAAGACAAGGTAGGAAAAATAAAGAAAGTCTACCGAGTTCTTAGAAGAAAACGGAGATGGTTAGAGACGAGGATGGAGAGAAGAAAATGCCTGGGAGTATGTGGAAGGAAGAGAAGGAAGGGGAGGGAAGGAGGGAAGGACTACAAGCAGTATACATATACAGTGAAGTCACGTAGGTTGTTTTGTCGCGCCTGCCGTTCGCATAAAGGACCCACCGACCCCTTGTAAGTCACCGCCACTTTTACGTTGTCTGATACTACACACTACTGAACTCGCTGGGGAACGAGAAAACTCAACTCCTAAAATCTAGAATAGTTACCATCATTTTTGCAATTATCAAGGCAGGTAATGTGATTTGACAACATATTTCTCTAGTATAAAAGGTGTGTGTGTGTGTGTGTGTGTGTGTGTGTGTGTGTGTGTGTGTGTGTGTGTGTGTGTGTGTGTGTGTGTGTGTGTGTGTGCAAGTACGTCAGCCCAGTTGTTTGTAGGAGTCTAGTGCCCACGTTGATTTCCAGCTCAATAAAGTGAGCAAACAGATGGCATGGCGGCACATAAACAGGGCCGTCCCTCAACCCATAACGGAGGAGGAGGAGGAGGAGGAGGAGGAGGAGGAGGAGGAGGAGGAGGAGGAGAAGGAGGAGAAGCCAAAGTCAACTCATGAATCTCGCCTCGCTTTCGCAGGACTGATGCCTGGAGGGTAAGTCGGTGTCTGGAAGTGTGGAGTGGTTCGCGCCGTGGCTCCACCGATGACCAAGGTGCTAAGCTGCCAGTGTCCGGGAGGAGCCAACACGCGCCGCCCGGGATGGTGATGAGAGACAACACCCTATGTATGTAAAGCTTATACACCACTTTGAAAGACTGTCTCCTCACTCACCGCTACAAATGGGGTCGATAACAGACAACACTGGCATTTCATGAAGCTCTCAATTTAAGTTAAGGTAAAAAAGCATGTAAAAGAATAAAAAAAAAAAAGTTTGGCAGGTCCTCTCCCCGACATGGTGCGGCATTATGAGAGCCGGACACAAAGGACCACTACTGGCGCCATGGTGCGGCCAGAGTAGGCAGCTTTAAGTCTGATACACTTGGCCACGGAGTAAAGCAGCGGATACACCTTATTACATAACTGGTGTCCACGCCTGTCCCGGGGCCCTGCTTTACTCCCAAGGCAAAACATTAACTGCACCTCCGGGTAGGAAAACTAACGTCTCTTTCCTGCCTTCAAAGGGAAATGCATGTGACCTGATAAGGGAAATAACGTTTCTTTTCCAACTCCGGGAAGAAATAAATGTGAGGTGATATGAAAACTAATCTCTTGCTAGCCTAAAGCAGAAATACGTGAGAACTACCACGAAACACACTATTTTTGTGGCCTAGAGCCGTGACGTGATTACTTGTATGGTGCAGGCAGGATACACGAACTGACCACCGCGGGCAATATCAGTGTGAGGCGTGTGTGGGAGGCGATGACAACCAATAACGCAGGAAGCACATATTTATAAAAAACTATCTTCATTTTTCACACATAACAAACGAGGATCTAGTTTGGGGGCTAAAAAAAAACAAAAAAAGAAAAGAAAAAAAAAGAAAAAGAGAAACGTAGACGGAAAAATCTACCAAGTGATAATGAGACACACTATATGTATCTGAATATCAAACGAGACGAGTTCGGGAAACAAAGCAGCGAATGGAATCAAAGAAAACAGGTCACTGCATCCACGCTTCTGTTCTCAGTCAGGCGGAGGAGATGGCGCGGACACTTTTAACGGGTTTCTCATGTCGCCGTGCATTACGTTAATTTATTCACTTCCCTGATGACAACGCTGAAAAATAAATACTGTGCAGGGATCCAGTGTCCATCAGTATACGAGTCTCTGGAATATATCTAGCGCATGTGGAAAGAAAACGGGTTATAGAAGAAATATATAAGGGAAGGATGAAATTATAACAGGAATGGTAGTTAATATAGAAGTTTTTCATGTTGGGGAAGATAAGATGACTATATAATGATAAATGTATGACTTCTAAAGCTCCTTACATTCTTACATTGTCACAACTCAAAAATCAGCTTGTAGTTTCTATGGTGTGTTGTATAACGAAGAGGCGCCATATGACCCTAGTTGTTGCGGCGTCCTTAATCCCTTTAGTACTAGAACGCAATTTTACCATAAGTTTTGTGTATCATTAGACGATTTTCTTTACAATAGGAAGGGTCTATGGAGGTCGGAAGATTAATATCCAGAGCCTTCATTATTGTAATCCTCATATAAGTTTCTGACGCTGCATAAAATCACTATATAGTAAGCAGAATAAATATGAAAAGGGGTCATGGCTACTGTACAATGAAGTGTAGAGTCGATGCTTTCACTTTTGTTTCCTAAGGTAGATTTGTATCGCATCTGAGAAGGCTTGGATGAAATAAGGTCGTTCTCACATTTCTTATCTCAACGCTGGGAGTCGGTAATGCATAACTCAGGTCAGGCAAGAACGAGTATGCACGGTGAAAAGTGCTGAGGTCATTTCACTCCACGGCTGCGATTCGAATCATTGGTAATTCTCTTTCCTGATTCACTCTTCTTTCTTTCTTTCTTTCCCGAGTCTTTTCTTTTCTCCCCAGCTTCCCAATCCTTTCCTCTTTCCTCCTCCCTTCAGGCCACATCACCACAGACGTCTTGCTATTTTCCGATCCAGTCGCCACAAGGACAAATCCCTCTTCCCATCTCAACACTTTTTCCGCTGTGTGAACACGTACGTACCCTCTCCCCTACCCACTACTCCTCGTTCCCACCCCCACACCCGTTCTTTTCTTCCCCCACAAGCAGAGGCCCATCTTCTCTCCCTCTCTCCTTCCTTTTATCGCTTTTCTCTCTGTTTATTCACCCCGTCTTTCCCTTCCCCTGATCCATGATAATTCAGTATTTTCCTCCTCTGATATACGTATATATTATTTTATTTTCTTTATTCCATTTTCTATTTAGTCCTTTGTTTCATCCACGAAATAGTTTTTGTAGTAGCGACTGTTAGTTTGCCTCGTTCGGTTCTCCTTAGATTTCCCTAACTCACAATCAGTTGGGTAAGTCCGTCCAAGCTGACAGCACACACACACACACACACACACACACACACACACACACACACACACACACCTACACAATTCATCTTCTGAGGCTTCACGACTCATCTCACTTTCAATGAACCTTCTCTTCCTCCTCCTCCTTCTACACGCGCGAACGCACACATACACATACACACACACACACACACACACACACACACACACACACACACACACGTAGTAGTAGTAGTAGTAGTAGTAGTAGTAGTAGTAGTAGTAATCTATTTCATCAAAAACCCATTGATTTTTCCATTTTTCTCCCTCTAATCCCTTACCACATCAGCATCAGCGGCATTAGGTGCTGGGAAACGTATCTACCAATGCCTACTAGTACTTGTGCCTTCCCTCTCCCTCTCTCCTACCTTCCTAGTCACTTGCTATGCCCGTTCTTCCCTAACACGCCAGACACTCGCAGCTAAACAAGGCAAGAGTCACTCCCTCTTTAAACCTTTTCCTGTCTATCGCATTCTGTTGCCCCCTTGCTTCCATCGTTATCTTCTCCCGATATTTTCAAGGTTATTGGTCTTCTGAACTTGCTACATGTATGCCTGCCTGCCTGCCTTTCTGCCGTACCTCGCCAGCAGCCAGGCTCCTCACAACACTGCTCCCTCTCTCGTGCGTTATTTTTTGGCCAAACACAAAGAATGGCTGATATTTTCACAACTTAACCCCACTTTGATGCAATTCAATATAACTTTTTTTTTATTTTCCTCCTCTTCCTTTATATTTTCTATGATGTAAATTCTTTAAAGTAATTGAGTATAATCTTCTTTGTGGTTTTCCTCTTTTTCTATTTTCTGTGCTGCAAAAGCCTTAAGGTTACTAAAAGGATAGATTACTTATGCATTTTTTTTGTCTCTAATCTTCGTCAGGTAAAGGTCAATATAAATTACTTTAATATACGTAACAAAAGTTTAATGCCCTAAATCATTTGTAACTCCTGCAGGCTGATGAGTACAAAAACAATACGATTTTGGATAATGGTTAGGACTTTACAGGTTGAGAAATGTTTAGTCCTTTCAGTACCATAACGCGTTCTCTTATTTATTTTGCTTACTATATGGCG
This sequence comes from Portunus trituberculatus, assembly GCF_017591435.1. Taxonomy (NCBI): domain Eukaryota; kingdom Metazoa; phylum Arthropoda; class Malacostraca; order Decapoda; family Portunidae; genus Portunus; species Portunus trituberculatus. The sequence continues at coordinate 10,359,995 of NC_059269.1, read as the reverse complement.
ATTTTATACAGCTTCAGAAACTTATGTGGGGATTAAAATAGTGAAGATTCTGGCCATTAATCTTCTAACCTCCATAGACCCTTCGTAATGTAAATAAAATCGTGTAATCATATCCAAAATTCATAGTAAAAAAGCGTCCCAGTACTGAAAGAGTTAAAGAAATAAAATTCAAGACAGCTAAAGACCCCCATATATCCTGAAGCAGTTTCACACTCATTTACTGAAGAAACTATTCCTCGCAGTTGTGCTCATTTACTCCTAAACTTTCAACATTGGAAATTAGGGAGAGTGTGGAGAGAAAACAAGCTCACTTAAATTCTGCGTCTTGATGTATGATGATGAAAAATGTACTAGTGAAATCAACCCACATTTGTAAAGAAGACATCCATATTTAGTACTCACATAGATCGCTTCCTTTAACACCTTCGATATTGAGACACATTTTTACCTTGATTTTTGGGCGTGATTAAACTATTCGATTTACATTAGCAAGAGTCTATGGAGGTGAAAAGGTTAATGGCCAAATTCTTTACTTTTCTAATCCCCACATATGTTTCTGAAGCCGTGTAAAATCGCTAAATAGTAACCAGAATGAATATGAAAACGCGACATGGTACTGAGGGGATTAATCACCCATCCCACCCACACACACCCACACACACACACACACACACATAGACACACAGTTTATTTTCACTTTAATAAACCAGCGCCAATATGCTTGTAATCCCTCCTGCGTCTTTCCTCCCAGACCATCTTACAAAGCCATACGTTCCACTCGGTAAGTCTAGAATCCCTTCCACTTTCTTCTCCTTTCCACACTCCAGCCCGTGCCTCGGTCCGCCGCACCTCACTGGCTAGCGGAACCAAGGGCAAAAGTTCATGGCGATCAAGTTGCAGTGCCATTTTAATTCCTGGTAAGATTTTTCTCCTTTCTTTTGTTCCATTTTTTAAAACTTCCTTGTCCTTTGCCGTCCGCTCACGTTATGTATAGTCGCAGTTAGGAGGTCAGGTAGTATTGAGATGTTAATATTTCTTTTTTTCGTTAATTTTTTTAGGTATTCCATGTCTTTAATAATGTACAGGTGCATTATACTTTTACATCCACCTGTCTGCTTCCTCCTACCTCGGTATTCACCTGTCGGTTTATTTACCTGCATTTTGTCGTGGCTTTCTATTTGCTTATGTGGCTTTGTGGTCTGAAAAATCTCTCTATATATAAAACTTCAACCACGAAAGCAAACATTTTTAAACTTCTGTTACGCACTGCTTTCCTCATCATTTTCTAGTTTCCTACCGTCCCTTCAGCGCCGCCACCACCACTAGCATCACCACCAGAACTGTCACCATTTTCCTCCTCCTCCTCCTCCTCCTCCACCTTTTCCTCATCTCATATCAACTGTGTACAAGAAACCCGCCATAAATATTGTAACACGAACACTTCCCTACCTGTGTTCACCTCCAGTCACCTTAATTGGCTTCACGTAAGTTTGGTTCACTCCCTAATCACTTTCTGGTGCATGATAGTAACGAATGGATGAACACGCGCGCGCGCGCGCACGTGTGTGTGTGTGTGTGTGTGTGTGTGTGTGTGTGTGTGTGTGTGTGTGTGTGTGTGTGTGTGTGTGTGTGTGTGTGTGTGTGTGTGTGTGTTTTGCAATACTGTGCAATATTGGGAAGGTTATAGGGCAGGCAGAGAGGTAGCCGAGGTTTATTAAATGGAATCCTTGGCTAATATTCCTCCATCTTTTCTGTGGAGGAACCAACCCCCCAAGAGGCACAGGCACGCTTTCTAGGGCCAGATGGAAGGTGTGTGTGTGTGTGTGTGTGTGTGTGTGTGTGTGTGTGTGTGTGTGTGTGTGTGTGTGTGTGTGTGTGTGTGTGTGTGTGTGTGTGTGTGTGTGTGTGTGTGAGGTGAGGAGGTGAGGTGAGGTGAGGAGAGAGAGAGAGAGAGAGAGAGAGAGAGAGAGAGAGAGAGAGAGAGAGAGAGAGAGAGAGAGAGAGAGAGAGAGAGAGAGAGAGAGAGAGAGAGAGAGAGAGAGAGAGAGAGAGAGAGAGAGAGAGGTCCCGAGTCCCTCACACACGCACTGATGAACAAGGAGAATGTCCACAATGCAACAATAATTCGAGCAAGCAAGAACAAACTAATTATCTAATGGCGATACGAATCACACACGTACACTTCCCGTCACTCTGAGAGACTGAGTGACGTTCAATATCGATGACGGGACGCGGAACGGAGAAAAAGGAGGCTGACGGTACGGTACATCTCTGGAGCACTGTAGAAGGAGGTAGGAAGAACAGGAAACATAGGAAGCAGTACAGTCCCCCTCCACGAATGCCGACAATCAAGCTAAGCGTACAGCATCCGGGTGTTCTCCCTAACGCTACATTAGAGTAAGGCAAGGCGGCTATCGGGGAAATACGCCAGGTGCCAGTGTGAACGAGGCATCTGTTCCTGCTTGTCATCAACCTCTCCGCATCTCACTCACAGCAACGCACGAATCGCAGTGCGCGCGCGTGTGTGTGTGTGTGTGTGTGTGTGTGTGTGTGTGTGTGTGTGTGTGTTTCATCTATGATTTGTGTACATTTATCATTTCGAGGGTAAACTGTCATTTATTCATTTAATTTGAGGAAAGACTGCACTCCTAAATAAAATGACGTGTTCTCTGCTGGGATAATTCTCATGTTCCTCTTTTTTGCATTTATTGTCCGCATTTTGAGCACCAGCTGCCTTGTAACAGCGTCACCACCTACTTCAGTGAAGGAAGACACATCTATTTGAGACGATATCAAATGTTTCATTCTCCTCAAACCTTCACGAGACTGGCGTTCCCTCTTTTACTGGTTTCCTGCTTCAATCAAAAAACTTTCCTAGTGAATATTTTCATCTAGATAGGAAGCGAAAGGCATGTATTTTTTGTTGTTGTTGCCGTGTCGGAACTGACAGACTGAAAACAAACTTCTCTAATTAAGTTGATCATTATAAAAATACAGACTTTCACAGCTTCAACACAGCGCTTCGCAATACACGGAGCTAGAGTGAAGAACGACCCTCTCCACTCTTCCTCTCCTTCCTTTATAATGTTCAGTAATCCCCCAATGCTTTGTTCCCTTGCCTTTCTTCTTCCCCTCTCACCATCAGCGTGTCGCCTCCAGCCAGATTCAGAAGGATTAAGACATCCGGGAAAGAATCACCTGCTGGGAAGGTCATTAATGTTTCACCTTAAAGGAAAGCACAGAAGCCAGCCTGTCATTCTGGATCTTCTCTTCACCTTCTGCCAGGACGAGGGAAGGAGCCACGGCAAGAGTGTAGACATTACAAGATTAATTTCAAAGCTTAGTCACGATCAAAGACGTGACATGGAATTGGTGTACTAATTAATTAATCATTGTCGGAAGCGAGAAATAGCAGTCAACGTCATTAATTGTGAAGGCTAGCATGGACTTGCGATATTAACATGCTATTGATATTCTTTACGGAAGCAGTAACGTTCGTGGCTGGCATTTGCTGCGTCACGAACTGTATGTCTGTCTCCCTGACTGAACATACTGTATCACGTCCGTCACGCGTAGACCTAATTAGTTTCTCAGAGTGTAAATCTAATAAGACAGTGTTTTTGTGTATCGACAGAAGGCTCACACACGGGCAGATATCTAAGGGACCCACGAAACTAGTAAAAAGCTACGACTGTGAGGAAAGAAAATTAGATATATATTACCACTCGACTTTATGTATGTGGGCTGGACGAAACACTAAAGACTATATACCAGGAAGTAAGAATAACAGAATGGGCTACCAGTGATCACTCTTTGGCTTCACCATTAGAGGGTATATCCTGTGTAAGTCGCAAATGAAAATGAATCTCCATCTTCCATAGTACATACACCATTAATCTCTCTGACTACACTTTAATTACTCCGCGCTTTTAACCCCTTCATATCATTCTGTTTACTATTTGGTGATCTTATACAGCTTCAGAAACTTATGTGGGGATTAAAATAGTGAAGACTGTGGTCATTAATCTTCTGACCTCCATAGACCCTTCCTAATGTAAACAAAATGGTCTAGTCGTATACAAATCTCAAGATAAAAATGTGTCTCAGTATTGAAGAGGTTACGATCTGTGGTAATGGAGATGGTGGTGGTGGTGGTGGTGCTGGAGACACACACGCACGCCGCAAGTCAGTAAGCAGTATTTAAGTATAGGTGCTAAATTTAGTAAGGTGATCCGTCACGCTACGCCTTCTGAATGTCAAGCGGGTGCCTCAAGTTTCCTGATAATTCTTTCAGCCTCCCATCACTCACCAAAGCCAGCAGTCGCCCTGGATACACTGTGGTGGAAGCTGGCGTCCCACTCACTCTATTGATGATAAACAAGATCCCTCAAAATAACTCTCCCATTAACTCCTTCAGTACAAGAACGCATTTGTCTCATGATTTTTTGGTGTTACTAGACGATTTTATTTACACCACGAAAGATCTATGAAGGTCAGAAGATTAATTGCCAGATTCCTCACTATTCTAATCTCCACATAAGTTTCTGAAGCTGTACAAAATCGCCAAATAGTAACCAGAATGAAGATGGAAACGCGTCATGGTACTGAAGGGGGTTCATAAAAATATAGACAATGATTACTACCACCGTTAATCAATTGTTTGCTTTTATCACGTAATGCCTGTGTCTGTTTATCAACCAGTCTGTCTCCTGTCTGTCTGCTCACAAAGTATTTTTTCTTCCGTTTATTTGCAATGTGTCTGTCTGTCTGTTGCAGGACTAGGTAGGAAATGAAAGAATGAATAAAAGTTTTCAATTCAACTTTACTCACCTATATTATCAACTTCCTGCTCTCTCTCTCTCTCTCTCTCTCTCTCTCTCTCTCTCTCTCTCTCTCTCTCTCTCTCTCTCTGCGTCAATCATTCCGCACAAGTTAATTAACCTAACGAACCCCCATTATAGTAAAAAGAAAAGGAAAAACGAGAAAATGAAAGGGAAAATTCAGTCGTTCTACATTTATTTTTACACACACACACACACACACACACACACACACACACACACACACTAATCAGGCGTATTCAATAGAAGAAAACCTGAGACAAGAGTTCGAAAGTTTAATTTATACAAGCTGTCATGTCTAATGGTTGTTATACCCTACAGAACATTAAGAGTCTGAGTGATGTCTCCAGGTTTTTGTCCCCCACAAACATGAAACACTCCGAAAAAAACTACACCCGAACCCTAAAGCTTTTCATTACGAGAAAATTAAATCTCAAAAGAAAAAAAAAGACCATTAATTCTCTGATAATGAGTGAGCTATTTTCAATGGAAACTAAATGTCCCCTATCATTATCTACGCCAACGACCCACATGGAGACCCACAGATGCTGGACTTTTCTTTTTTTCTATATGAGAATAATACATTTCTCTAATGGAAAAAAGTAAATACATATCCCACGCACAATCAATCAATCGGTCACTACACACAACACGTAAATGATGCCAATCCCGACGCTGTAGTTTGCGTGTGACCAAGTCCACATCCATGTTAGGTGGGCGACACTCCTATTGAAATTTTGAGCGAGTTGATGATGTTGCAAAGCACGACATGAGCTGCAAGCTTGTTCCACGCCCTAATGACTCATGTTGCAAACAAACCGTTGTTGGAATCAAACGGCAATGCCACATATTCTTGTCTGTTGTTTGGAACCGACGTAAATCTATTTACTGTTCTCAACATCCGTGCGTCTATTCGGAATTTCAAAACAATTGATTTGCTTCCAAATTCTACCATGCGTTGCTTTTTTTCTATGGAATGTTTCGTAAATTGGAAGCTCTGCGCATATCAGTGCTGCACGTACACACACACGGGGCGGCTAAAACTCGGGCTTGGTGAGTTGTACGGTGACGGTGGTGACTTCGTAGCCTTTCATGCTCCTCTGACCGTCTTCCGACCATGAATTTTTACCTGGCCTCAGCTTTGAAGGCAAGAAGGCAAGGAGCTTACTTCGGCCCCGTGGGTGTCACAAGGCGTCGCCAATCGCTGCACTGCTTTCCGCCTACGGAGGAGGTCCCAGCCAGGGCGGCGGGACGGCGGGACGGCGAGGCGGCGTGGGGAATGACTATTCGCAGTGAACATGAACGAACTACCATGAACGTACCAAATTGTAGTATTACAGATCATGACAGGCGAAAACACAGTGAACGACAAATAAAGATTATCCATGAAGCAATGTAAGAAAAAGAAAAGTAGTGAAGAGAAAAGATGCACAGGTTAGTTAAAGTTTGCTTAAAAGTCTGCCGATAGAATAGCATGGACTAGAAGATGGCGGTCCGATCCCATCCCGGCACCACCAACCAACCAA